>NC_141164.1:76697057-76837057 GCF_053477565.2 Lygodium microphyllum | reverse complement strand
GCTTTGTCTTCCCCAGTTTCTCTCGACATGAAGACATCTTGATTTCTCTAAGGGGAGGAGGATATGATATTTCCATGCAATTAAAAGTTAATTGGTTAGTTAGTCAATTAATAAGCTAGTAAGGTTACTAACTAAGGTAAAAACTAACTAACATTAATAACTAATAATTTTTAATTAAAAATATTTTATTTAAAAAAATCGAGTCATAAATCCAATATTTTCCTCACATTAACAAGGACCATAGCCATTCTTCACGGAAGTTACAATGTGAACGAGAGTTATGAGCTATATTAATCATTAGTATTAATATGTATAGTATGGACGGTTCAAAAATATTAGATTTTGGGAAAAACTAACATATTTTAGATATTTTAGATATTATCCTAAAAAGATAGAACTAGATGTCATTTAAAAGTAAAGACAAGTGATGCTTTAGTTAGGCTTGGAGATTTTATAAAAAGAAAAAAGATGAAGAGAGTGATTGACAAAATCTACGTGCTGCAATCACAGTCTACAGGCATTAGACATCACTTCGAAGAGGGAGAGAAAGAAGGAGTGATCTGAAAGCTTTCCAACCAATTGTCTTGGCATTTTACCCCCCTTTTGGAGCCAATGGAACCATCAATTTATGAGTTAAGCATCAGATCACTGAGTTTTCCAAGAGTCCCTCCACAAGAACTCTTGTTCTCAGTCTCATCTCCTCTTCTCTAATTCATTATAAATATGAGGCATGGGGAGGCACAAGGAAGCATAAGGAGACCCTGAGAGGCTACAAGAGAGAGATAGAGAGAAGAATATCCCTCCAAGAGATTGCGAGAAGGAGCTTGAGAGAGAGAGAGAGAGAGAGAGAGAGAGAGAGAGAGAGAGAGAGAGAGAGAGAGAGAGAGAGAGAGAGAGAGAGAGAGAGAGAGAGAAGTGTTACCCCAAGAGGCTGCAAGAAAGAGAGCTAGCTCAATTATATCTATCTCGATCCTCGACTTAGCCATCTTCTCCTACACTCTTCCATCTCAAATCTATTCCACCTTATTAATATCTTGAGTCTCCTTGCAAATAATGGTCTCCAAGAAAAGAATGTTGCGTGTAGATGGCAATCCTACAACCAGCAACCAAGCTTTGGGCGAAGGCATCACTGTCAATCCAACTACAGTTTTGGTACTAAGTAATGTATTTCTAAATTGATAGATGCTTTCTTTGATTCTCATATGAGATACATTAGGCTCCATACTATGATTTATGAGAATAGGCGATGGGAAGGGATAGGCTTCTTCTCACATATTTGAAAGATGGGGTTTGCAAAGTGCATGTATTAAGGAAAGTTAATTGCACTTAGTTGCATATGGCTTATTCATTGATAGAGCAATCGGTTACGGGTTATGAATAGCATAATCCTAAAAAGAGAAACATTAGGAATTGTGCATACAAGTATTAAGTAAATTTTGCATAGAATCATTTTTTGATCCCAAGGGGGAGAGTGAACATGTGATGGAATTATTATCGTGTCTATTCTTGTATTGTTTGGAAAAAATACAATTAGTTTTGTTGGATTGATTGAACAACACCCTAGATGCTTTTTACAATCAATTGATTGTTGCATTATGATTTGGATAAATATTCCAAGTGCTTGTGTTTGATGGTAAAAGCATGGCAAAGGTCAGTAATGACAAGTAGCCATGGGAAATAAAGGAATATTTTACCAAAAGATGATACTAGGATAATTTTCTTGATTGTGCTTGATTCTTAATTGGATTAATTAAGAAAGGATATTTTGCACGAGTCGATCATCTCCAAGATTGCACTACGGATTACCTTGAGTGGGTACTGCTCAATTCATGGGCCAAAGGTCGAATGGTGAAAAGGCCAACCACGGAAAGTGTGTCTCTCTCCTAGGTCACTTGGGGTCAGTGGAGCTTTGGACTCCCCTTATTGAGTTCAGAACGGAGTTGTAGTTTGCCGGGAGTCCAATGTCTACTAGGGCATTGGAAGGTTCTATTCTAGATAAAGGATTCAGGAAGAGGGTCTAGAAAGCTCCGCCCGGCACTCCTATGGAATGTTACGATGTTTGCGATCTAGGTCTTTCCAAGTCTGCCATGTAGCGAAAGTAATCCGGCCGTTCCCACTTAGGATCGACCTGAATCAGGGTTTCCCTAATGGCCAAATTCCTAGAACGGCAGCTAGCGTCGAACCCCAAGCAAACTACCTTATGCAAAAACATCAGGGTCGAAGCGGATTCATGCTGCACTTGGTTCAAGGAGAATGGGAAACGAGAGGGATTCAAAGCTCAACCTCTTTGCCCATAAGGCATAGTCCCATTCCGTTCCCCTAAATAGCATAAATTGGGATTCTAGTAACCTGAACTCTAGGTCAGCGTTGCCTGTTGTTCATTTCCTTCGAGCAAAGTTCCTTGTTGTCCATTTCGATTGAGAAAAGTTCCCGGTCAACCGGGACCACCCATCCATAGGACAGACCCATGGCCACATCCACCGCACTTTCCTCAAGGTTGCTTTAGTTGTCTAATTACCTACCACATTTAGTTGGACATGCATAAAACAACTTCCTTAATTAACCAGTTAGCCACTGGTCCCTTCACGTAATCTTAGCACTTGACATAGAAAAATAGTGTCAAACAAGTTCCTTTTCAACAGGTTATCTTACTTATCTTTGGAATACATCCATAAAATCCAGCCCATAGGCTAATCCATAATCCATTCGAAGGCAATTCATAATCCGCCCGAAGGCTATCCAGCAATCCACACGGATTACTAATCCAAGTTTTCACCCATAGACTAGTATGCGGGCCTCAAGATCCAATCTCGAGTCATGTTGGCCTCTTGTGCAGGGCCCGCAAGGCAAGGGATTTACGGCCAGAGCCCCCCTGCTGAAACCCAAGCGTCCTCCTACTCCAAGTAGCGCCCAACGGAGAGACCTCTCGTGGCGAGTTCGGTCCACATTCCCGGTGCGACTAACAACCCCCTTGGTTAGGATTAGGCAGACAGTGGGGGGTAACTGATGCTGCCTCTCCCTTCAGGCCTTCAACCTGAAGCATTAATTATCTTTTGATCTTTAGTTCCTTGAGCAAACAATGCAAACGGTGCTCCTAAACTGTTACAAACAAAATCAATCCCGTGGTAATTTATTTGGCCAACTGCTAAGGAGTGAATCCTTTTCTCTAAATGCATCCAACATTCAATCCGGGATCAATTGTGACTTGGCAAGATCCCCAAGGGTTTGTTTGTTTACCCTTTTATCCTTGGGTTAGGGCCATACCCTGTCAACCCAAATTAACCAACACCTTAGGTTTCTTAAAGTAACAGTAAATCCTGGCAAAACCATGTCCCTCTAACTTGATTGATTCTTTGGTTACCAAGCAAATACATAACTTCCTTTAACTTGGCAAATCAGCCCAAGGAAGGTGATGTAACAGGATGTCTACTCATCCTCTTGCAAGTAAGACTTGCGCTAGAACCTACCAACCCCGTTCCAAGGAGTGGCAAACCTCCCTTGTGATTAAACCACAAATCCATGCGACATTGCAACTTGTTGCACAAGTGTCACACCTAACTCATGAGATCATTTCACCCATTGAACGACATTTCCTGGTCAAGGAATTATGTTTAGTTAAGATGTAGGGTTTGGGGTGTCTTCTTGCCCAACCCAACCCTAATTGTACTAGGCCGACAACATTCAGTCCTAGGGTTTCCAAACTCAATCCGAGTTTTAGTATTAAGTCAATTGATCCTTAGGGTAGAAACCCTAGATCGTTAGTGTATGGGCATTCACCTAACCCAACCATTCCGTAAATGTGGATAGGATTCTTTAGGTTTGAGGGTCTCGGCTTGGCGACCAAGTACTATACTAGGTTGCATTTCTAATGTGCCAAGCCCTAGCTAGTACTTGAGGTGTTTATCGTATTGACTAGTTATGCCTATAGGAATCCTTAATGGTTATAATATTACAAGTGATTTAGCTAAATTGATCTACTTGTCTTGTGACAAGGACGATCCTTTCCTAAAGATGCTAAACTTGTTCTAAATATGTAAATAGTTGCTAGATATCACATTTCGTGCAAGTATGCGATTTGTTACATCTATGTTCTATAAGGTTTGCAATAACCCTTTTCTTTTCTTGCTAAAGTTATGATGAAGGATAATTTGGAGAATAACTTGCATGAATCCTATGAGGATTTACATCAAGGAACTATGCCTACAACCCTTTTGTCTAGGCATTTGAATTTCATGCTTTTGATAAGCCATGGAACCTTTCCTAAGTGCAACTTTTGATGAAGTGAATTTTTCGCATGATGAATATGAAACATGCAACCCTTTTCTAGATATAACATTGTTAATGAAGTTCATGTGACATGCAACCTTTAGTCCATTTGACAAACATCTTTGCATGTAACGTGCAAGTTTATGGTCCCATTTCCATCCTATGCAATGGACGCTAACAATTTTTTCCATGCGAGTCATAACAAAAAGCAAGATACGCTTGTTCTTTCACGGCTAAACAAGGATGCACTTAACAACTTCATCTTTTAACCCTAGGCAATATGCATTTAGGCTTGTCACTTTGAAATGCACGAAAAGGAAACATGCTACTAAGCTCGTAAGATGGATAGATAATTTACATTCATAACATTGGAAATGCAAATAACCCAATTGCATGTCATGCATTAGTTCTAGTAAATCGTTCGAGTAGGCAATTTTCCCCAAATGCATTTTAACTAGGCTAGGTGAATTAGAAACATGCATAAGTGCTTCCTTTCCATGAAAGTTATCGTGCTTAACTCATTTCTTTTAAGTGGAATTAAAATCGTAAAACCTAGGCCTGAGGGCTCGTGGGGATGTCCACATGTATGTTTGGGGAAGAACCTCCTGTGGGTGCGCCTTGCATCTTCTTGGGAGCCATAGAATTCAGCCCGTGCAACTCTTCCGCTTATCGACTTCCTTCCTGTCTTGGACTTTCAATTATGCGTGGGACATGACGCTTGCAGAATGTGATTTTGACTAGACCCGCAGCGGTGAGGGTGAACCAGGCTTATAGAGGCCTTCTTTCTAGAAGCTTCTAAGCTTTTGAGCAGAAGCTACGTGGAGAGAGAAGAGGTCCTTTGGAGGGGGAAGATGCTGATGACAAAGAGAGAGGTGTTAATGAGGATGGTGATGGTAGAGGAGAGGCAGCAGTAGCGCTACAATTGGTCACAGCTGGTGGCAAATGGTGGCGGCGTCCTCACGGCGGCGGCATTCCCAGGTAGCACGGCGGCCTCTCCCTCACATGCCCTTTTGATCGTACCTCCCCCCAAGGCTAAGGGGGAGGTTATATAGTGCTTAAGGGGGGGAGAGGTGGCCACATACATGGCTAGTGCATGCCTCCCCCCTCATACACCACACTCCACCACTATGCCTCCTTCTCCCACTCCCTCTCCTCCAACCATGCATCGGCTGGGGCAAGGGATAATTAGTAAATTTTTTTTCCCAAATTCTCACTATTTTCAATTTTCCCTTTTTCCCTAGAAGGGAGTTCTCACGCGACTTTGCAGTTTTTAATCCCCAACCTCATTTGCACAATGCGGATGGACTCGTTATTGCGCGTAGTACGGGGTAACCACTTGGCCACCGTCATTAGTCGACGAGGGAGTTGACTTTGCACAACTTTTACATGGGCATGCGGTGATTAAAGCTCCTTAATATTTCAAGCGGAAATATTACATTCTCTTCCCCTTGGAGGAATCGAGATGTCCCCATCTCGAAAAGAACTAGGGATATTGTTGCTTGAGAGTACTTTCATCCATCCAAGTGGCATCCTCCTCGGGATAATCTTTCCACTGGATGAGACATTCTCTCAAGGTTCTGGATCTCAATTGTCTTTCCCTAACATCTAAGATCCTGTCAAGCCGTAGCTCAAGGACTCCTTGGCTAGGCATTACAACTTGTTAGTCATCAAGTACATGGCTAGGATTAGGCACATACTTCTTCAGTAGGCTGATATGAAATACATTATGAACCTTTAGGTTCTCACAGAGTTGTAGTCTATAGGCATTAGGCCCTAATCACTTGAGAATCTTGTAGGGTCCACAATACATTGGACTTAGCTTCTTGCATTCACCTAAGGATAGGAAACTCTTCTTTGGGCGTACGCGAATGAAGACCATGTCTCCTTCAGCGAAGGTTCTATCTTGACATTTCAAATCCACATATGTCTACTGTCTATCCTTGGCAGCTTGGATGTCCTGTCTTATTGACTTCATTTGGTCGTCCATATCTTCTAGAATTTACTTTGAAGCTTCAACTCTTAGGGTTGGATCCGAGAAGTTTAAAGGACTTCGATAGTCATGCCCATACAATGCTTGAAAAGGGGTCATTTGAATGCTTTGTTGATAAGAAGCATTGTAGGAAAACTCAACCAGTGGCAAGTATTGAATCCACCTTTTTGGTTCACGGCAGGAGGGTGCCCTTAGCATATCCTCAATGTCTTGGTTGACTCGCTCCGTTTGACCATCGATTTGGGGATGGCAAGCTATACTAAAACAAAGTTGAGTCCCTATGGCTTCAAAGATAGCTCTCCAGAAGTGTGATGTGAAGAGAGAATCACAATCACTAATGATTCTTCTGGGCAACCCATGCAGCTTGAATATCTCCTTGATAAATAACCTTGCAATGTCAGAGGCTTTATAGATTGTCTTAACAGGAATAATATGTGCAACCTTGGTGAGCATATCCACCACAACCATAATGGAGTTATATCCTCCCTAAACTTGGGGCAGGCCAACAACAAAGTCCATACTGATGAATTCGCATTTCATTTGGGGAATGTCAAGTGGTTGCATGTAACGTATCCACCTATTCCCCTTCAGGACACGTCTTAACAGTCCATCGGAAAGAGAGTCTAGAAAGCTCCTCCCGGCACTCCCATGGAATGCTACGGGGTTTGCGATCTAGGACTTTCCGCATCTGCTATGTAGTGGAAGTGTTTCAGCCGTTCCCACTTAGGACCGACCTGAATCAGGGTTTTCCCTAATGGTCATTTCCTAAATGGCAACTAGCCTCGAACCCTAAGCGAACTACTTGACGCAGAAACACCAGGGATGAAGCAGATTCGTGCTGCACTTGGTTCAAGGAGAATGGGAAACGAGAGGGATGCAAGGCTCGACCTCTCTGCCCATACGGTATAGTCCCATTCCGTTTCCCTAAAACAACATAAATCAGGATTATTATAACCTAGACTTTAGGTCAGCAACCTTGCTATTCCTTTCCTTTGAGAAGATCACCTTGCTGTCCATTATGATTGAGAAAAGTCCCGGGCCAACCAGGACCACCCATCCGTAGGATAGACCCATGGCCACATCCACCGCACTTTCCCAACAACACTATCCATTTGTGTCTAAGAATAATAGGATTTTTTCTAATATTTCCTACATGTGCTCTACCCATGCAATTACTTCAGAGTATGTGGATTGTATGATAAACAAAGAGTAAATATATTGGAGCATTACTAGGATAACAAACATTTTAAAACTGCACATGCATCACCTTGAATGCTCTTGCTAGTGAATTTTATGGAAAAATAGATTTACGAAAGAGAAATAGACATTACCTTCACGAGCAAGATCACGTCCTTCATTGCGGGCTTGTACACAAGCTTCTAGAGCAACTCGATTAGCAACAACGCCCGGTGCATTTCCCCAAGGATGCCCCAAAGTTCCTCCATCAAATTGTAGGACAAAATCGTCTCCGAAGATTTCTGTTAGTGCGGGCAGGTGCCACAGGGTGTACCTGTAACCACCTGTAAGTGTTGAGATATCGAGCTCCACTCGTGATACGCCAGGGTGACTGTTGTGTATTTATGTCACCGACTTGTCAGTTGCAGACGCGGTTGGTACACCGCCCATGAATAATAGCTACATGATAGCTATCCTTATCTACTCTAGTTCGTGGCTCAGTTAGTATGCCACCTTAGTTAGTTGAGTTTGGTTTGAGACCCATATATAGGGTTCTTCTATTTCTTTGTACTAGAGTTCTTTTGGCTTACACAACTAAGAAGAGGAAAACTGTTTTCAGCCTCCACCCTTGTGTGTATTCCCCCATTGTGCAAGCAAGAAAGCTATAAGTGAGACTCCTTCCTTCTCTCCCACAATCTTGACATGGTATCAGAGCCTTGTTCGTGGTAAGGAGCTCAAGAAAGCAAGCCAAGCTCGCGGCGTTCTGGTAAGAGGAGCAGTGTTGCTTTCATTCTCTGTTTTGGGAGCAGATCTCTGCAGGTAGCACAACCGGAAATTGCAAGAGTGCATTGTCTCAGGTTGAGATGCCCTTCGCGGTGAAGCAAAAGGGCAGTATATGCCGCGGGATAAGGCTTTAGCCCTCGGCGACCTTGTTTTTTTGGTTTGAGGCCATTTCGGGGCCTGTTTTGGAGGCGGAAGTTTTCTGCACGCACTCAGAAAAAAGCCCTGTTTTATGCTGTGCAGCCACTGTTCTACAGGTCAGTGAATAGTTACTGTAAAAATTGCATTGTATGCTTGTGCGCAGAGACACTGGGAGTTACAGAATCATCCCTGTTGCCTGTTGATGCAAAATCGTCACTAGGAAGTGACTGTGTGGTCAAATACCACTTTCGCCAGTTTTGCAGATTTTCCCTTGTGAGGGTGAAGCTGTGGTTTTTGCAGTGACAGAATTTTTTGCAGTCTTCTGTAATGGCATCTGATTCTCTTTCACAGATTGTCACTGAAAAGCTTGACAAGAACAACTTCCAAGCATGGAAGTTTAGAATGACGAATTTCCTTATGGAAAAAGGATATTGGGAATTTGTTGCAGGAAATGAAGAAGAACCAGTTCTTCCTGATGTTCCCAATCAACAGCAAATGCAGGCATTTAAAGCATGGCATGAGAGAGCCAGGAAAGTTATGTACTGGCTGTCTATCAGTATTTCAGACTCTATGATTGTGCATATTCAGGATGCAAGTACGCCAAAGGAGGCATGGGATACTTTGTCAAAAATGTATAGTACAAATACCCAAGCCAGGAAAATGCAGCTCAAGCAAGAGTTGCATAATGTGCAAAGAGAAAATATGAGCATCAATGACTACCACATGAAGGTGAAGAAGATTGCAGATGCACTTGCTTCCATTGGGTCGCCAGTGGAAGATGATGATTTAGTTTCTGTGACCTTGAATGGTCTAGGAAAGGATTATGCACAGTTTCGAACATCCATTTCTGTCCGTGAAAGATTTCCTGATTTTGAGGAGTTGATTGCTCTTCTAATTTCTGAGGAGTAGAGAAATGGTGGTGCATCTTCTTCAGGAGGAACTTCAAAAGAAGCTGTCTTCTACTCAAATGCTGGAAGAGGTAGAGGCAGAGGTAGAGGAGGCCGATTTGGAGGCCGTGGTAGAAATCAGAATATGCACCAAACTCAAGAAAATCAATCCTATGGAGGAGGACGTGGTAACTCTAGAGGCAGGGGGAGCCAAAGAGGTCGTGGTGGATGGCAAAGAGGCCAAAATGCAAACAGTAATGTTGAATGCTACTACTGTGGTAAAATGGGTCATATGGCTAAAGACTGCTATAAAAAGCAGAATGACATCATGAATGGAAAACTGCAACAAGGAAATTATGCATCTTCTAGTAGACAGGGTGATGACAGAAATGAGCATTTGTTTATGGTGCAGCACATGAACAATTCTGTGACAAATGCAGAAGAAAGCAACGATGTGTGGTATGTTGACTCAGGTGCATCAAACCACATGACAGGTCATGCAGAATGGATGGAGGATGCAAGAAAAATGGAAAAACCAGGATTTGTGGAGACTGGTGATGATACTGCACATCCGATTGTGCAGATTGGAAAAATTCATTTGTCTATGCAGGATGGGAAAAAGAAATACCTGTCCGATGTATTTCATGTCCCGAATATCACCAAGAATCTCGTTTCTGTTGGTCAAATGGTTGAACAGGGCTTGCAGGTCAGATTTAATCCTCATGGATGCTTTGTTGAGGATATGAAAAATAAAGGTCGCTTGATAGCAAAAGGAAAGAAGAAGGGCAGGATGTTTACGTTGGATGCTGACATGTCCGAATTGAGTGCAGCAATGTTTGCACATGGGACCGGTGTAGTTGCAGATATTGATATCTGGCATAAACACATTGGTCATGTTAATGTACAGTGACTTAAATCAATGCAGGCCCAAAATATTGTTGCAGGATTGCCTAAATTCAAGGTTGCAGAAATGCATAAGGTATGTGAAGCCTGTCAGTTTGGAAAACAGGCAAGGAAACCATTTCCTAGACATGTTCAAGAGAGTAAGAAGCCATTGGAATTAATCCACTCTGATGTGTGGACAACTAAAGCTGCATCTCTTGGAGGCTGTCATTATTTTGTCAGTTTTATTGATGACTATAGCAGAAAAGTTTGGGTGTATTTTATGAAAAAGAAAAGTGAAGTTTTTGGGCATTTCAAAACTCTTAAAGCGATGGTTGAAAAAGAAACAGGCCTGCAGATAAAATGCCTAAGGTCAGATGGAGGGGGAGAGTACCTCTCAAATGAGTTTGCAAGGTTCCTGCAGGAGCATGGCATAAAGCAGCAATATTCATGCAGTCATACCCCACAACAAAATGGAATTGCAGAAAGGAAAAACATGCATATTGGAGAGGTGTCTCGTGCCATGCTCAATGAAAAAGACTTGCCAGATTTTTATTGGGCTGAAGCAGTTGCTACAGCAGTCTACATAATGAACAGGACTCCCACTGCAGCAATACATGGAATGACTCCAGAGGAGAGGTATACTGGTAGGAAACCAGATATTTCTCATTTGAAAATTTTTGGTTGCATTGCCTATGTACATGTGCCAGATGAGTTGAGATCCAAGTTGGATCCAAAAGCTGAGAAGTGCATTTTTATTGGTTACTCTCTGCAGCAAAAAGGGTATAGATGCTATAACCCTTCTACTCGTAAGTTTACAGTGAGCAGAGATGTTGTTTTTGATGAGATGAGTAGCTGGTATAAACCAGTAAATGTGATTGATGATGTAGATGCACAAAATGGTAATGCTGCACAGAATTCACAGCAGCAGTCACAAAATATTAGTGGACCTGGAGCGTCCTCTAGCAGTGGTTCACATTCTTCGCCATGGACAGGCAGATTGAGATCAGGAGAATCTTCTCAAAGTAATGCAGATAGTGATATGCAGGTATCACGAAAAGTAAAAGAGAAGGTTGATCAGCCCATGGTTGATGTGAATGCAGGTCACTCTTATGTGGATGGTGAATCCAGTGGCTCAAAACAGAGCATTGATGATGAGTTGGGTATTCCTTCTATTGTTACACCTAGAGTAAGGAAGACCAGGGATGTTTTGAGAGCACCTGGGAGTGAACCCACTTTGCGCAGGTCTACCAGAGTTAGGTATCCTGTGGATAGGCTGAAATATGATGGATTTACAGCCATTCACTATGCATATATGGTTAAAGTGATACATGAACCAGAACCCACTTCTTTTGAGGAAGCCATGGGAAAAGAAAAATGGGAGAAAGCCATGGATGAAGAAATGGATGCCTTGGAAGCAAATGCTACATGGGAATTGGTACCTTTGCCTAAAGGTAAAAATGCAATTGGCTGTAAGTGGGTTTATAAGGTGAAGCACAATGCAGATGGTTCTGTGAACAGATACAAGGCAAGATTAGTAGTCAAGGGGTATGCACAAACATATGGCATTGACTATGAAGAAACATTCAGTCCGGTTGCAAGGATGGCAACCGTAAGAGCAGTCATTGCTATGGCTGCATCAAAGGGATGGTCTTTACATCAGATGGATGTAAAGAATGCCTTCTTGCATGGTGATTTGCAAGAAGAGGTCTATATGGAGCAGCCACCAGGTTATGTGCATGCTGATCATCCTGAGTTTGTTTGCAGGTTGAAGAAAGCCTTGTATGGCTTGAAGCAAGCACCTAGAGCATGGTCTGACAAGATAGGACAGTATCTTGTCACTATTGGCTTTCAGATTTTCAAGGCAGATTTATCACTTTATGTGAGAAAAACAGAGAACGGTATTATGCTACTTGTCATTTATGTTGATGATTTGATTATGACAGGTGACAGTGATGAAGATATCCTTCATGTGAAAATGCTATTGAAGCAGAAGTTTGAGATGAAGGATTTGGGAGAGCTGCGTTATTTCTTGGGCATTGAGGTGATTAGGTCACCAAGTGGGATACAGCTCTTGCAGAGGCAGTATGGATTGGACATGCTGTCAAAATATGGGATGACAGGCTGTAAGCCTATTTCAGTTCCTTTGGAGCAGAATGTGAAGCTGAGCGCAGATGCAGGTGAGCTTCTGGAAGACCCTACTATGTACAGACGCATAGTAGGAAGCTTGATTTATATGACTATTACCAGGCCAGATTTGAGCTATGCTGTTGGATTGGTAAGTCAGTTTATGCAGGCTCCAAGGAAATCGCATTTGGATGCGGCTAGATGCATACTCAGGTATGTGAAGTCCACATTGCAGTATGGACTATTTTATGAGACTGGGGTTTAGATACAGTTGCATGGATACACTGATGCTGACTGGGCTGGTAGTATTTCTGATAGACGATCTACCAGTGGATATGTGTTCTCTTTTGGGAGTGCTGCAGTCACTTGGAGCAGCAAGAAACAGCCTACAGTTGCCTTGTCCAGCACAGAGGCTGAGTACAGGGGTGCAGCAATGGCTGCATGTGAGGTCGCTTGGCATGTGAGGTTGCATAAGCTACTTTATGATATGCATCAGTCTACAGATGGGCCAGTTGTCATTTATTGTGACAACATGAGTAGTATACACTTGGCAAATAACCCAGTCTATCATGCTAGAACAAAGCACATTGAGGTGCATTATCACTATGTGCGAGAGAGGGTTTTACTAGGTCTTATTGATCTAGTTTATGTCAGCACAGAGGATCAGGTAGCTGACATATTTACAAAGGCATTGGGTGCAGAGAAGCTGCGCAAGTTCAGAGACCTGCTTGGTGTGCAGGAATTGGGATTGAGCTCGAGGGGGAGTGTTGAGATATCGAGCTCCACTCGTGATACGCCAGGGTGACCGTTGTGTATTTATGTCACCGACTTGTCAGTTGCAGACGCGGTTGGTACACCGCCCATGAACAATAGCTACATGATAGCTATCCTTATCTACTCTAGTTCATGGCTCAGTTAGTATGCCACCTTAGTTAGTTGAGTTTGGTTTGAGACCCATATATAGGGTTCTTCTATTTCTTTGTACTAGAGTTCTTTTGGCTTACACAACTAAGAAGAGGAAAACTGTTTTCAGCCTCCACCCTTGTGTGTATTCCCCCATTGTGCAAGCAAGAAAGCTACAAGTGAGACTCCTTCCTTCTCTCCCACAATCTTGACAGTAAGTACCCTGTAAGTGCCCTGTAAATTCTCTGTTTTACCCTGTTTTGGTCCTGTAGGTACTTGAGCCCTTGGAAAGTCTTCAATATTCAATTCTCCACTTGCTGTATCTGTGTGAGGGATAAAACGGCATGACAGGCTCCCTACATGGGCTCCGAATCACCGGGAGGTGGGCAAAGTTTCCCCCGGGTCTGTTGGTTGCACCCTTCGGGATCTTCGATAGTGAGGGAGGGTCACCTCTCTTTTGTCCCACTATCTCCCCCGGCATCCACCTTTTTCCTCGGTGGGAATATCAACATGGCAGATGCTAGTATTCTAGTCAATCAGCATGATATGCATTTCTGAAATATTCATTCAACCTTTCATGAGATGCAATTGAATGAAATTTTGAAAGTTTGGGATAGGAGAAGAGTCTTACCAATGCAATTCAGTGACTTACTGATTGCTAGTACTTACCCTTTAAAGCTTTGGATCGCATGATTATCATTGCCACATGCATTAATCTCTTTCATTTTTACATTTCTTTTCTCTTTTCCATCATCCTCATTTACCTTCTTGCCTTTTTTCTTATTCCTCTATTTGAAATATTCCATTTTATATGTGACTTCTTATTATAGAAGTAGCATTCTACATCCTTTTGGCTGCATGACTTGCTTCTTCATTTACCTCTTTCATGAGAGTTTCCTCAATCATTTGACCTTCCTCTCACCATAAATGCACTTAAGCTCTTTGACCATGCATTGTTGATTTTATGCACCTCTTGGCTGAGCAAGTTGCTCTCAATATTAGCACTAATGTAAGACCACTTATGAGTGTAGAGTTACTAATGGCAGTCTTGAAAGTATCTCAACTCTTAGCAAGCAAGGTGGCTAACAAGACCTTCCCTCAGCCACGCATCAACTGAGGGAAAATAAGAAAAATAATTTTGCAATAATTCCACCTTTATCCACTTAACCTCCTCCTAAGAGGATGTTTCCCCGTAGATGATGCAGTTTTGAACCTCGGTCCCGGTTTACCAATGCGGAGTACTCCATTTCTCGTGTACAGTTATAGATCAACTGCTGGCAATGGTGATAATCTTTGCATGAGTTTATGATGCGCGGGAGGATTGGTCTAGTAATATTTTTATTCAAACAGGAATATTACATTCTCTCCCCCTTGGAGGAATCGAGATGAACTGGGGATATTGTTGGTTGAGAGTTCTTTTATCCATCCAAGTGGCATCCTCCTCGGGATAATCTCTCCACTGGATGAGGCATTCTCTCAAGGTTCTGGATCTCAGTTGTCTCTTCCTAACATCTAAGATCCTGTCAGGCCATAGCTCAAGGACTCCTTGGCTAGGCATTACAACTTGTTGGTCATCAAGTACATGGCTAGGATTAGGTACATACTTCTTCAATAGGCTAATATGGAATACATTATGAATCTTTAGGTTCTCAAGGAGTTGCAATCTATAAGCATTGGGTCCTAGGCACTTGAGGATCTTGTATGGTCCATAATACCTTGGACTTAGCTTCTTGCAATCTCCCAAGGATAGAGAACTCTTCTTTGGCCATACGCGAATGAAAACCATGTCTCCTTTCTCGAAGGTTCTATCTTGACGCTTCAAATCCGCGTATGCCTTCTGTCTATCCTTGGCAGCTTGGATGTCCTGTCTAATTGACTTTATTTGGTCATCCATCTCTTCCAGCATCTGCCTTGAAGATTCAACCCTCAAGATTGGATCTGAGAGGTTTAGGGGACTTCGACAGTCATGCCCATACGATGCTTGAAAAGGGGTCATTTGAATGCTTTGTTGGTAAGAAGCATTGTAGGAAAACTCAACCAAGGGCAAGTATTGAATCCACCTTTTTGGTTCACAACAGCAGTGTGCCCTTAGCATATCCTTGATGATTTGATTGACTCGCTCCGTTTGGCCATCAGTTTGGGGATGGTAAGCTGTACTAAAGTAGAGTTGAGTCCCAATGGCTTCAAAGATAGCTCTCCAAAAGTGTGATGTGAAGAGAGAATCATGATCATTAATGATTCTTCTGGGCAACCCATGTAGCTTGAATATCTCCTTGATAAACAACCTTGCAATTTCTGAGGCTTTATAGTTTATCTTAACACGAATAAGGTATGCAACCTTACTAAGCATGTCAACCACAACCATGATGGAGTTGTATCCTCCTTGAACTTGGGATAGGCCAACAACAAAGTCCATACTGATGAATTCCCATTTCATTTGGGGAATGTCAAGTGGTTGCAACTTTCCAGGCATTTTGACATGTTTGTCTTTGATACGTTGACAAGACAAACACTCAGTGACATATTTGAGGATGTCACCTTTAAGCCTCTCCCAATAGTAGCTCTTCCTAACTGCATTGAGAGTCTTGGCATAGCCAAGATATCCTGAGAAAGGGGAATCATGAGCTTCCCACAGTATCTTTTGCTTGAGTGACTGGCTTGCCGGTATACATAGTCTCGTTCTATAGTAAACAAGTCCATTATTGATAGAGAATTCATGATACTTAGCCTATAGCTTTTGGTCCTGGTCCTTGATAGGGATCTCCCTTAGAATCTTTTGATAGGGTGGGTCATGGCATGCTTCTTCTCTAGCTAGCTCAAGTATTGGATTATTTGGCATGGATACATTTGTGGCTAGAGATCTAGCTGTTGATGGATTTTGCAAGATTAGAGAATTAAGGAATGCCTTGTGTCTGAGTGCGTCGACAACTACATTCTCCTTTCCTGGTCAGTATTTGATTTCAAAATCATACTCCTCCAGCACTTCAATCCACCGACATTGCCTCATGTTGAGCTTGTTCTGGGTAAAGATCCACTTGAAACTTTTATGGTCCGTCACTAGAGTAAACTTGTTACCCAACAGGTAGTGTCTCCAAAGCTTTAGAGCATGGATGACAGCTAATAGTTCTAGATCATGGGTAGCATAATTCTTCTCATGGCTCTTTAGTTTCCTTGAAGAGTATGCTACAGGATGACCTTCTTGCATGAGCACACATCCTAAGGCAAGCATGCTAGCATCAGTTATTCCTTCGAACTCCCTACTGAGGTCCGGAAGTTTCAATATAGGTGCTGATACCAAACTTTTATTTAATCTATCAAAGCTAGATTGTTCGGCAGCTGACCATGCATTGGATATTTGCTTCTTCAGTAAATCCGTCAGAGGTGCTGCAATCAAAGCATAGTTTTTTATGAAGACCCTATACCATCCTGTCAATCCCAGAAAACTGCGTATTTCTTTGACAGTTGTTGGTATTGGCCATTCTAGAACATCTCTGACTTTGGCCGGATCCACTGAGATTCCTTCCACTGATACGATGAATCCCAGATATTCAATCTGACACTTGAAGAATGTACACTTTATATTTTAGCATAGAGCTTGTGTGCCCTCATTGTCTCAAGGACAATCCAAAGCTGGGGTTCATGATCTTCTTCTTGTTTGGAATAGACTAGGGTATCGTCGAAGAAGACAAGTACGAAGTCATTAAGATATGGCCTAAAGATATTGTTACCGTGTTTCCCGCAGCACAGAGGAGCGAAAAATAGAAAAAAAAAGGGAAATAGCAAAAAAGGCGCAAGATAAAAGCAGAAAAAGGTGCCTTGACCGGTAACTAGTCCCTGAAAAAGTTAAATTTTTGGGCACGATCCTCAGAAAGCCTCCTGTTGCCCCGAGACAACAAAAGAGTAAAAGGGCGCACCATTAAAATGTGGGAGCGCCCCCGAATCTTTGTAAAAGAGTGTTAGGCTCACTCCTGTGCAAAGTGTATGCATTAGTTGGGAATAGGATAAATTAGAATGGTGGGAAATGGGAAAAAGGGCCTAGGCTACGGCCGGCCATGTAAAAAAGGAAAAAGGAGATGACCGCCCAAAAAAGGATTTAGGGCTTTGTATATAAAGTTGAAAAGTGAATGAGAAGCTCATTCTTTGGTGTGTGGCAAAAAGAGTCTTCTTCTTCCTCTCTTCTTCTCTCCTTCTTTCTTGTGTGTGCTATTGAGAGAGGGAATGTGAGAGTGTGAGGGAGTGAGTGTGTGTAGGAGTGAGGGATCAAGAGGGTGAAGCTCTTCACCATCTCCTCTTCCCTTCTTCTCTTCTCTTATCTTCTCTTCTCTTGCGTGCGCGGCTATGGAGGATGGAGCTTGGAGATGGAGGAGGCTTGAGGATGCTTGAGCTAGCATCAAGAATCATGGAGCTACCAGAGTGCAAGAGAGAGGAGGGTACTCAATCAAGCATCAAGGTAAGCTCACTACACTCGTAGGATCGACGGTGCGTTGACTAGGTGAGAGATAGCCATTAGAGCTCGATTGGAACGCTTGAAACAAGAAGCGGTCCATGGGTCTTGGCGGTTGAGCGAAAGCTCCCACATTTTGGTTCCGTTGTTGGGACGATGGATTCAAGCTTGAGCACTTGCGCGCCTCATATCGAGCATCGAAGTAGGATATTCATCCCCGAAACGGAGCTTGAGATAGGTAGGAAGTTTGGGTGTTTTTGATCTTCAAAACAGGTAAGTATTTTGGGATATTCTGGTTGTTTGATGATTGGAAAACATGGAGAAATTAGTTCAGTTTTTTACTTTCGATTTGTGTTGTGTTTAGAGTAGGTTAATAGTAGGAAAACACACCCGAGAGGCATATGGTTTGCTGTTGTAAAACAGGGAGAAAATCGGGGAAAACAAGGGAAAATGGAGGAAATGCGCATTTGAATGTGTAGGAATCGCAAGGAGAGTGATCAGTAACATCCGGGGAATGTCTAGTAGGGTTATAAGTTCTTAAAGGGTAAGGGAATCCTCATTTGCAACCAGTTGAGAGAGAGAGAGAGAGAGAGAGAGAGAGAGAGAGAGAGAGAGAGAGAAAGAGAGAGAGAGAGAGGGCTTGGGTGACCCGTTCGATTGATCAGGGCAAGGAGTGACGTTGCTATCGACGATCCCCAGGTATATAGATCTCTCCCCCATCACTCCAACATCATTCTTGGTGAATTTTGTAGTCTATAATCATCAATGTCTTGAGATTTTGGACGAATTTGTGCTCGAAAGTGCATTCGAGCCGGTGGAATTGGACACCCAATTCAGTGTCCGATTCTTAGAATCGGACGTCTGATTTTGAGAATCAGACGCTCAGCGATCGGACCAACCCGTCCGACTTGGGCACTCGGACACTCGAATTCGGACATTCGGACACTCGGATTTGGACACTCAGACACTCGGACCAACCCTGTCCGATCGAACTACTTGTCTGATTGTCTGATCGAGGAAATCAGACTCACAAATTAGGATACGTCAAGAATCGGACCACACGACTGGTCCGATCGGACCACTTGTCCGATTTTCGAAGATCGGACACCTAACCCCCGTCTGATTCTGAGACTCAACGGCTCAAACTCGGACCCACCTAGTTCGATTCCTAGAATCAGACCACTGGTAAATCGGACCATTGGTAAATGGGACCACTAGAATCGGACCACTGGTAAATCGGACGTCCGATTCCCAGAGTCGGACACACCTTAGGCAAAAAAAAAACAAAAAAACAAAAATTGACCCCCACGAGCGACTTGAACCAAAACCCACTCCAGGACAACATGGCGAATGCCTTGTAGGCAGTTCCCGATGTAGGAGTCAAGACCAAGGGACAGGGGGACAATGCTGGAGCACTCCCCAATGACCTAACGCGTCAAGAACGGGAATCCAATCGGAGGACCTGTGATCGACCCTTCTAGTGAACAGCAAGAAGCAGTGCAGACCCTAGAACTTGCTAGAATGGCCAGGACTTGAGCAACGAAGCCTATCAGGCCCAAAACGGCGAGAGTGTGTAAGACGCTCAGGAATCACTCGCGGCACTCACATTGAATTTCCGCACTTGAAGTACACTTAAGAAAGCTGAAAGCCTAATTAGGCACAAGTGCACGAGAAATGACACACTCACCGAGTGACCATAAATTGAGGTTTGTATTCAATAACCAAAGGAACTCACTCAGATAAACCATTCAAGGAACCCACCAATAGGAGAGGACCCAAGACATAGACAAACAATTGAAGCGCAGGGTAGGACCAAGCAAGGAGCGCCAATGAGGAGGATCTATCAAGTCTATTCACCCTGGTCGACAGCGTAGTGGAGCGCAAGAACTCAACCATGACTGAAGAGAGCTCTGACCATCGGTCTAGTGAGGAACTTGATTTGAACATATTCCCAAATGCTATTCAGCAGGCTGGTGAGCAGCTACGACGCGCACGCCCAGTACGAGCACCGCAGCAGGACAACAGACACAATCATTGCAGACCTAGAGGAGGAGAGAAGGCTAGCCCACAAGGCACTGTAGGGAATAGTTTAGTATAATAGGGATCAGCAGGCTAGGAACCAAAGGCAACGCATGGAGCTGCATGAGGTGCAGCGAGTGCTGAACTTGGCTGGCTGAAACCGAACGGACCATGAGAGAGCACTAGAGGGAGACTTGACATTGAGCGAGCTCCTCGTGAAACGGCTGCTCGATAACACCGCAGTAGAGCAGAGTGCCACCGCACTAGCAAAGTCTCTGCTTGTAGGATTAGGGGCAAACCAAGGCTCAAAGAGCCAGGCCAAAATACCGATTGTTGCCAAGCAACTCGATAAGTAACAACCGCATGACGATCCATACAGCTTTGTTGAGCAGTTTGAGCAAGTCTGCGAAGCCAACGGACTCAACGACCAGACTCAACATTTGCAAGCATTCGGGCTTTGCCTAAGTGACAAGGGTAGGACGTGGTATACAAGCCTGGATGTCGTAGAGCAAGCCAACTTCAATAATCTCAAGGATCTCTTTGCCAAGAGATTCTCCGAACCGGGATACTCTGATAACTTGTTGGTGCGCTTGATGAACGTCAAGCAGAAAGAGAAGGATGAGATCCGCGACTATGTGACCCATGTGAGAAGTCTCTTTAAGAGAATCCCTCTAGGCGAGCGACCGACTGACAGAGCAGTTTCAACTGTATTCATCAGCGGAATTTGAGACGAGGAGTTATATAAGGCATTGGCAGGCAACTCAAGCTTGCAGCGGGACGTGGTGGCTAGAGTTTTTGAGGAAGCCATCAAAGTCGATGACCAGCTGAAAGAGCGGAGCTCTAGAAGCTCAAATCTAGAAGAGACTAACTCGGAAGCTCAGAGAGAACGTCAGCCTCTAGTGAGCGGTCAATCCCATTATCCCAAGATAAGGGGAAGGCCACCGAGACAGACCAAGGCTTGGCTGAGGTCAAGATAGAATTAGCCAAGCTACAAGACATATTGAGACGACCAATGCGCCCACACGTCCAATGCGTGTACTGTGGTGGAAACCACTTGCCCGCCGAGTGTCAAGACCCTAGGTCAAGACCTTGTGCTAAGTGCAGTAGGTTCGGCCATGATGTCGCATATTGCAGATTACCAAGAAGACTTCCATACTCGCAACCTTACGGCCAGCCTTATCTAGCTAACAGGCCGCAGCCATTCTTCAGAAGGGGAGCCCCATTGGCTCTTCCCACGCCTAACGATATGAAACCAGCCGTCCCTAGAATGGACATAAATCCTACAGGCATTCCTAGACCGCCTGGTCCTTACGTGACCCACCCACCGAGCGATGCTCTAGTACACTACGTGGAGGAGCCGAATGATGAAGAGACCTACATATACCCTTACATCTCGCACAACGACGAGGGCAATGTAGTCCTCATGGATTATCGACCCGTGCCGGTGATGGCGTTAGGACAAGAACGAGGTAGAGGCCTAGGAGGGCAGCCATAGGATCCAATCACTTGTTGGACTTGCGGACACCCCGGTCATGTCTCATCACACTGCCCTGAAAGAGAACATCAAAATAGGGACAAGGCTGACCAAAGGTGCGCAGAGTGTGGAATCACCCATCTTTTCATAGATTGCCCAAAGCGGAAGCCATCCTCTAGCTCAGTCAACTTACCATCTGTCCCATTGGGAATGTTTGGTGTCAAAAACCCTGATGGGGAGGCCACACCTATTCCCTTGCGGGTTATGACCCGAGCCCAAACGAAGCAGGGCGACATCTATCTGCCAGGACCTAGCATCTATCTGCCAGGACCTAGCAATCTTGATGCAACCTCGATAGGAAAGAAAAGCCACAGGCGAAAAAAGAAGAGATCGGAAGCTAAGGTCGCACTAAAGACCAAGAGTGCTATGACTCTACCTATGGGGAAGAAGGTCTCAGACGCGGAGGCAAAGACTTCAGCCCCTAAGACAACCGAAAAGGGAAGTGCTAAGGTAGGGGAATACCCGCATCCGAAGCGACAATTAGAGGCCATAGAAAAGGTGAAGGAATGGGTGAGGGAGGCTCAACAGCATCTCAAAGACGTTGAGCCCATCGTAGAGGACGAGATCGATGATCTCTCCAGCGTAAGCACGCCAATATCACCACTTCAACCTAAGTCGGCAGAAGCAACTGTGCTGCAAGCAGTGCCGCTAAGACCAAGCCTAGACGCAACAGAGCCACAGATCAGCTGCGGCCATTGGCATGGACAATCTAGGCTAAAGGAAGGACGAGTATCTAACAATCTCTTGACCACGCTAGTGACCACCCCTGTAACATTTAGCCTGGGAGATCTGCTTAAGAAGCACCCTACCCTATGGTAAGACCTTAAGCAGTGGGTCGAAGGATCATAAGAGCAGGTCACGGCAGAACCTCGAGACCAGGATGTAGAAACGCAATTGCCAAGTTTGACGCTGCACTCCGTGCCTAAATCCTTGCATGCCAACACCTTTTGGGAAGGCTCTGAGATGCACGCGGTCCTGCCGGCCTGGGTAACACAACAAGGAAGGGAATCGTAGACATGGGAGTTGGGGTTAGTGTGCTTAGCCACGCAGTGCTTCAGACTTGGGGAAACCCGTTTGTCGAAGCTGCTAGGTTTAATGTCACGCTAGCAAATGATATGAGAGTGAAGCCATTCGGGGAATTGAAGAATTGGCCAGTGAAGATCGCAGGTGTCCAGTTCTCTATCGACTTTATAGTCATGAAGGGAGTGGACTACGATGTCCTATTAGGCCAACCCTGGATGCGCAACACTAGAGTCATCAAAGATTGGGGTAATGGCTTGATCTTCCTTGGCAATAGAACAGACGCCGTAAGAATAGAGATGGACACTTGGAAGACCTCACCAATCGACCTAGACGCCATCTCTACTATGCTCAAGGGGAACACTCAGGTCAAGAAGCCCTATGGGTCCTTGACCAAGTATATCCCATGCCCAGAGGATGAGCGAGATTGGATGCACGTTCTCGCTACAATCGACCTGCCATTCTTAGACCATGAGGCGTATGAGTAGGCCATCAAAACAATCGACAAGACCAACAAAGCACTCTCTACACTAGTCTGCATGATGGCAGTAAGCCTCCATGGAAAGCCTAAGCCTATCACCTTCCAAGTACCATTCAACAAAAGGGAACTCCAAGGGATATTGGAATACCTAACGGACCAGCTAGCTGGCAACCCAGCTGCAAACTTCAAACCACTCCAGGATCTCTTAGAGGATTCCAAATGGCAATGGACCAGGGTGCACGAGTTAAATCTCATGTATAACTGGGCCCTGGTTCCTGACCAATGACATGAGGCATACCAAGCCCTAGGAGACGACGAGCAGTCGAACGACAAAGATTCTAGCAACGAATACAAAGACTGTCAATCCTTCAGTGATGAGAGCGAGGGTGAAGTAGATACCATAGAATATGACATTGAAGGACGAGAAATTGAGCAGATACGAGTAGATGCCAAGCCGCAGAAAAGGTAGGCCCTTAGAATAGAGCGAGGAGTCATGCGCATGGAATGTGATCGTGCTTGGTTGGAATGCATAGGAGCCATAGACCTTGAGCAAGCAGGCCTAGCCCAACCAGGAATGAGATCAATACTTAGAACCAAATCGCCATCTGAACTGCGGCCACCAGGGGAGACCACCTCTTCTAGCGAAGATGGAGGGTTTGACTCTGAATCGAAAGTTACTTCAGATAGTGACCCAGAGATCTCTAGGCCACCCATGACCAGATGCACCAAGGGGGACTTACCCGTCCACCTGAGGCGCAAACGGTTAAGGCAGGATAAGGCAAAGCACCCCAGGGATACACGATTAGAAGAATAGCGGAAGCCGTAGGACCTCCCTAGACACTTCACGAAATTCAAAAAGGGGATAGGGTGGTAGTTCTATTAGGTGCCAAACGTCAAGGGCAGATAAGCAAACCAATCGAAGGACCAGCCAAGGTCAAAGAGGTAGACCTAGCCCTAGAAGGGGAGACACCCCGACCAGTGTTCATTGCCGATGACTTGACTGGTAAAGAAGAATTCAGTCTTGTTGTTCTCTTGCAGGAGTACATAGACGTATTTGCCTGGTCCTTAGAAGAGCTACAGGGGGTAGATTCGAGTGTTGTGACTCACAACATACCCATGACGTTGGACACAATGCTAGTCAAGCAGCAACCGTACCCTATGAATCCAAAACATGCTCATGCTGTCAAAGAGGAAATAGACAAGCTGATGAGAGGTGGATTCATTTATGAATTGAGCACATAGATTGGGTATCACCCATAGTCATTGTGATGAAGAAGAACGACAAAATCCGAGTGTGCGTCAATTACAAGAAGGTGAACGCTGCTATGAAGAGAGACAACTATCCCTTGCCGTACACCGAGCATATGCTTGAGAGGGTGGTAGGCAAGGAAGCCTACAGTTTTCTGGATGGCTTCTTAGGGTACAACTAGGTGCAAGTATATCCTGCAGACAGCCTTTGCCATGGAGTGGGGCATCTTTGCATACATAGTCATGCCCTTCGGGTTGACTAATGCCCCCGCCACTTTTCAACGTCTCATGTGCACCATCTTTAAGGACATGCTTTGCAAGGAGTTAGAGGTCTTTTCGACGATCTGTGTGTCCATTCGACCTAGATCAAACACTTAGACAAACTCCGCGTAGCCTTTGAACGGTGCCGCTTATATCGTCTCTCCTTGAACCCCTTGAAGTGTCAATTTTGGGTAAAGCACGGATGCATCTTAGGACGCGTGGTGTCAAAGAACGGCATTGCCATTGACTTCTCGAAGGTCAGGGTTATTGTTGATCTTCCACCCCCAATTAATTACAAGGGAGTTCAATGCTTTTTAGGCCATACAGGATACTATCGGCGATTTGTACTAAACTACGGCGCTGATCGCCAGGCCATTGTACAAGCTACTGATTGTCTTCGAGTGGACCGAGGCATGCCAACGGGCATACAAAGAATTGAAAAAGGCTCTAACAAAAACACCAATTCTATAAGCCCTAGATTGGACCATTACCTTCCACATGCACATCGATGCTTCTAAGTTTGCCGTGGGGGCAGTGTTGTGCCAACCTGGTGAGCATAACTTAGATTGCCCAGTGAGCTTTGCTAGTAGACAACTCACTGAGATGGAGATGAATTACTTGACAACAGAAAGGGAGGGATTAGCCATGGTATTTGCTGTGATGAAATTCTGGCATTATCTATTGGCCACACCCTTCATCTTCTTTGTGGACCATCAAGCCCTGCTCTATTTAGTAAACAAACCTTGTGCTACAGGATGCATAGTCGATGGCTCCTTCTGCTCCTAGAGTTCGATTTCTCCATGGTGGTATGAAAGGGAAAACAACATTACATGGCTGATCACATGTCTCGCATACCCACAGGAGAAGCCGCTGGACAAGGCATCATTGACAAGTTACCTGACGCCCACTTATTCCACCTATCCAGTGAGAGAGATCTATTTAAGGCTGATCTAATGCCATACTAGGCAGACGACATAGTCCAAGTGCTCGAGCACGGACTACCTGAGCGACCAATAGAAAAGGCACTACTTAGATTCTTGATCCTGAAGATCCAGCCCTACCAGCTGATTGCAGGCCAACTCTATAGGCTGGGGCAAGACGGATTGCTGCGTAGGTGCATGTGTGAGCATAAGATGCACGATGTGCTCTCGGAGGCGCACATCGGCATTGCGGGAGGACAATTTAGCAAAGACACAATAGCACGGAAGGCAGTCTCAACTATGGTGGCCCACACTTTTCTGCAACGCCAAGCGATTCGTCAAGCATTGTGATGAGTGCCAACGGACAAAAGTCCCGATTCGTAAAGATCAAATGGAGCTAACCCCAATTATTGCTCGCCAACCCTTTTAAAAATGGGGAATTGACTTCATAGGACCCATCAACCCTGCGGTGCAGTACTCACAAGCCAAGTACATCGTGGTGGCCACGGATTACCTCACGAAATGGGTAGAGGCAAGAGCCACACGAAAAAACGACGCTTGGACGACTGCCAAGTTCTTATGGGAGCAAGTGATCTCGCGCTTCGGTTGCCCCATTGAACTGGTTAGTGACCAAGGCACTCACTTCATCAACGAAGTGATAGCACATCTCCTATCCACCTTTCTCATCATCCATCGCAAATCCTCACCATACTACCCTCAGGCTAATGGCCAAGCAGAATCAACTAACACGATTCTTATCAATGTCCTAACTAAAATAGTCTCAACCTCACGAAGCGATTGGGACAACAAGTTGATGGCAGCCTTGTGGGCCTACCGCACAGCTTATAAAACGGCTATTGGCCAGACCCCCTTTAGGCTGACCTATGGAACTGAGGCAATTCTACCATTAGAATTATTCGTTCCTAGCCTAAGAGTGGCACTTCAAGAACGATGAGAAGGGAAGGAAGCATGGACGCAACGCCTGGTCGAGCTGGAACGCCTATCAGAGACTCGTCTTCTAGCCACCCACGCACTTATCTGCGAGAAAGCCCGACACAAGAGCTGGTTTGACAAGCATGTCAAGTAGCGCAAGTTTGAACAGGGTGACTTAGTGCTCCTCTACTCAGTTAAAGGACATAAGCAAAAGATGAAATTCAGAGGTCTCGGACCCTTCAAGGTTCGGGCAATCAGCCGAACCGGCAATGTCGAGCTTGAGACCCTAGACAGTGAAGGAATAGGCTTCTTCAATGACAGTCGTGTCAAGAAGTACTTCCCTCCCACTCATCCTTTGCATGATCAGCCACCAATGTTAGAACCGTCAGTCAAAATACGAGCAACCACAATCACTGAACTCAATGAAGATGATGAGGAAGCTGTAGAACCTGCTTACCTCCGTGTCATGGTCATTGCTAAGCAAACATGCGCTTTCAACGCCTTGATCAATGAGGGAGTAGACTTCAATGTCTTAACCCACAAGCATTGGATCCAACTTGGCAAACCACTACTTCAACCCACAATTTCCAAATTAAGCCCATATGGGGCTCAATCTTACGCACTTCTCGGCAAGTGCAGAGTCATCGTTTCTATCGAGTCTGAGACTATTCCAATGCTTTTTTACGCATTGCCCAGTGCTATAGACGCAAGCATGGAATCACTATTCGGGCAAACTTTCAAAAAGCAGACTCACTGCAATGTTGATTATGAGTCGCAGCGCATCCACGTAGCAATCGGCAACATGCTCATTATCACAGCTTTCAGCAAGGGCTGGGCGACACCATCACCGTCCGCAGGGCCACTGATAGAAACATCCATAGGCAAGACTAAGGAGGGGGGTAGTGTGCGGCTACCACTCCCCGACTTCCATAAACTACAGCCGGCAGCGATCAAAGCAAAGACCCAACAGCCTCGCTTTCAATGGGTGCCTAAACAACCGCAACAACCGCCTAGGAGTCGACGTGCCTATCCACATAAGACCCAGAACTCTAAACCTAGGAGGCCAAGATGCAATCACAGGAAGAGCCGCGTGATTAAGCAAAGATGGGCCCCTAAAGCCCTCTTGCATGCGCAAGGCTACTATGAGGGAAATGCCTCACTGTGGATCCCTAAGGCCCCCACGGCCAAAGGCACTAGTCATACGCCACCCTCAAGCTTGATCAACCCACGTCCCCCAACACCTCAAAACCATAGGTTGCATGCTCTCCAGAGCCCTAGCCATCCGACTCATCTACGCTTCGGCCCAAGAGAGTTGCACAAACCTATCGGCCCAAGCAACAGCTATCGTCAGAGGTGGCATCATCTGACCAAGTCAATCCGACCCTCCGCAGCAAAGCTGACTACAGTAGCCCAGCTGCAGTGACTGACCCTAACCCGCCCATCTTCCAAACAACCTGACTGCAGGCTCAAGAAGCCTCCCAACAGCAACTATGTATTGTCAAGGCCTCTAGTTCTAGCAAACCTCGACCACCCATCGGCCTTACGCCCTCCTATGAATGAAAATCATTTCTAGCACTAGCACTGACCTTGCCGAGGACACCGGCAATGATGTGGTGGACTTCATTAAATGACTCAATGCCACCTTCGTGTCGCTCGCCCTCAGCTATGACCGTTTGGACTTGGGTCTATTAGAATAACCCTTTGCAATGGAAGTGTGCAATATGCCTTGCTCATGGGAGACTTTTGAATTCGCATTTGCAAAAGCTTCTCGCTCTGCCCTGAGTTGCTCAGTAGCGAGATCTCCAAAGAGCAAGCCATTAAGCAACATCTCATCACATCCTACAATCAACGAACCACTTTTGCTATCACTGATCAGGAAATCACCGAGTTATCTAAGCTCACTGATACAGACTCCACGTTTTTGAAGCGTTGGTACACTCTTAGGCTGTAATGGGAAGTTGAGGGGTACCGCATAATGACAACGTGCTGAGTAGCATCGCGCAATCAAAACAATAGAGTACGACCCCACCTATGTCATGCCAACCTCGTATCAAGTATTAACCTGTCTCCATGGCCAACCCATGGACGAGCACATCAAGGGGCACCCCTACCTTGACCGCATCTTAACAGAGGAAGAGCTCCACATTGCAACTCGGGTCGATTCTGGAAATCTCCTAACTGATGTTCTGACATACATCACGCATGTTGGTATCCACCCATTCGAATTAGACAAGGAAGCTCAACTAGAGTATAACCTCAACTTCTATGCCTGGCTCCTACACAAATAGATCGATGCCCTTTATGTTGAACGCCCTTGGCCTCTCAACCTCCAATCCTAGGATGGATTCTTCTCGTTCCAAAGGGGGAAGGGGTAATAAGGTGGAATGTAAAAAATAAACAAGGTGGAATCTAAAAAGTAAACCAAGTAGGAAATAGGGTAATAAGGTGGAATGTAAAAAATAAACAAGGTGGAATCTAAAAAGTAAACCAAGTAGGAAACATCAGTTAAATTTGAAATGCAAGGGTAAGATGTAATGAAATGCAAGGGTAAGATGTAATGGTAAAAGTCTGAAAAGAAAAGTTAAGGCTATGTTCAATAAAATTTGTTACGCTTTTATTCTTCCAGTAAATTAGTTGTCAAAAAGCACTAAAAGTGGAAATGGCTAAACTTGCAGGTAGCAATCATGGCAAGCCAAGACAAAGCGGGCAAGCCCCCCTTCTCGAGGAGGAGAAAGCGAAGTATGGCCTCACGGTGGAGACGAAAGCCTTCAACCAGTTGAAGTTCCATAATGTCTTCAACCTTGAAGACGTGGCCATTGAAGAGCCGGCAGTGCGGCAAATCATAGATCAGTGCCACCTACAGAAGTACCTAGACGCAGTGGGCCGGAGGGTGGACTACACCCAGTGCGCTGACTTCTTGCGCACATTCAATAGGAATAGAGGCACCATCACCATGCGCGACAATGAAGCCACCAGATAGGTGCAGATCGAGCTGACCCCCGAGTTGGTGGAAAGGGCACTAGGGCTGCCGAATAAGGTGGAAAGAAAGCCGAAAAGAGACATCTACGCCATGTTGGGAATGGACAAGGTGAAGGTCCATACCAATGATGGGATTAGCCTGGCGGACATCCCAAACCTAGAAATCTAGCTGCAGGTAAAAATGGTACACACCTTGCTCTCAAGCTAGAGGTACAACAGCATAATGAGCCGAATCAATGTACTTCTGCTCGACAACATTGCGGCACAATCGCTGGACGAGGTGAACCTTAATGGGTTTGTGAGGAAAATCATAGAGGCTTTGGCTAAGGCCCTGGCAACAGGAGGAAGAGCCGTTGGAGGGGAGTCCCCGTCGTCCCGATCAACCCGCAAGGTATCATCCTCCAAAGCCGCAACCATAGGATTTGGAGGTGTCCTTACGACCATCATCCAAGAAGCACTAGGGCAAGGACGAGAAGGAGAAGACAAGAAGGGAGGCAACGAAGGAAGTGACGAGTCACCGTCGCAATCCCCACCTCACACAGAAGAGCAGTGAAGGTCGTCAGATGAAACAGAGATTGATGCAAACGAAGAGAGAGAGTCCCAGGGCACCCCACAGAGGCATGCAGAACAACGAACCAAAGCCTTGCATGGAAAAAGAGAAGAGGAGCGAAAGAAGAAAGAAAAGGAAGATCTGGAGAGGGCTCAAAGGGAGTCAATCAAGGATGAAGAGGAGAGAAAAAAGGACTGAAGAGGAGTTGAGAAGGAAGGAAGAGGAAGAAATAATGTTGGCCACCCGTCGCTCCATCGAGGAGTAGCACAAAAGAGACGAGGAAGGCGCAGAGAGCCCACACCGAACAGAGGCACCTGGTCTCAGTACCAGTGTGCCAGGAATCACACCCCTGCCCCCAGCAGAAGGAAAAGGAAAAGAACCGATGATGCCAACTCCCCCCCTCTTCATACCTTCCATGCCAGCCACTCCTATCATGACAACACCCACTACCACCGCCGCCCAAGGTTCCACCCCAAAAGTCGATGAGAGCAACGTGGTCACTTAGCTACAATTCCTGGTGGAATGGGAGCTAGTAAGAGAAGCGGCCATGGCCACCCCAGCATTAGAGTCAAAAGGGCAGCCACGGCTGATCTGGAGCCAAGGCCGGAGCTGAAGAGGCATAAAAGAGAAGACGCTGTCACCACCACCACCATGCCCCACCCCCCCACCTCTAGTAGGCCAATACGACGAATATGTTAAGAAGCTGCTCTCACAGTTAGAAAGGGCCAAGGAAGAAAGGAGAACAGCCGTGGAGGAGCTGGCAACAGAACGAGAATCACGAGCCACTCTCCAGCTGGAGAGAACAAAGAAGATAACAGAATACCAAAGGGAGATCGTTGCGCTCAGGGAGGAAGCTAGCAATAAGGATGTAGAGGAATTAAAGGCCCTGAAGGAATGTGATGCTGCTTGGGAAGGAAGAAGAAAAATCTTGATGGAGCGTCTCAACGGAGAAAGGGAGACCAATGCTCACCTGCGGCGTAAGAACGATCATCTCTTTATAGTCAACCTGGAAGCACAAAACCAGCTTGACAAGATCAGACAGGAGGTTGCAGAGCTGGACCAGTTAAGAGAAGAGCAGGTGCAAAGGATGTAGGTGAAGCTGGACCAGCTCAATGCACAGATCGCCGATGAACGCTAGGAGCAGTCCCGCCTGCACCGTGAGCTCGAGGCCCAGCAGCAATAACTCATGGCTATGACCCTCCATCAGGGGGAGAGCTTGGAAGATATGGAAAAAAGAGCAAAAGAATGGGTTGATCACAATGAGGGGAGAATACGGGACTTGGCACGCTGGCTGGCCAAAGCCGAAGGAGATAGGGTGCTGGCTGAGAATCAGGCAGAGGCAGCCCAACAGCACACCTTCCTCAATACCCTGCTCCACTCCACCAAACCAGAAGGAAACGAAGCCAATGATCAGCTGGAAGAAGAAGCTAACCATTGCACGTTGAGCTCTAACAGCAGGCTTGCATGTGCCACTGCACCTAGGAGGCCCGCCGTAGACCTGGAGGAGCAAAGAAGATATCTTGCAAAGGTAGGCCTGACGGTGCAGGAAATAGACAAACTCGATTTCATAGAGGCGAAGGCACAAGAAGACGTGCAAGCAAAAGGGGGTTAACCGGAGTTTGATCTGGGACCTCAGGAGGAGGAGTACATTCCACCACCCCCTCAGCCACAACAAGAAGAAGTGTAGCCCCCTGACACATCTGCTGTGAGGAAAGCAGCCCAGGCTAACAGCAGGAAAGAAATGGTAGAGAAGGCAAGGAAAAAGCTGAATGTTAGACCTATTCCAAGATAGCCTGCCCCTCTCCTACCGCGCCCTTAAGATCCCCTGCTGAATTCCATGCCGAGTTGATTATCTGGGAACAACAAGAATGTAACCATGACCCCTTCGACTTGAGCTTTGAGTTTCCCGCTACCTTAAACAGAGTAATGCCCATTCAACTTGTAAATGACGCCATTGCTATGGGTGCAAGGCTCAAGGCCAAGTGGCTAGCAGAGCGAGAGGCCAACCCAACTGCTTGGGAGGCCGATGACTACAAATTTTGGCAGGATAAAGTCCTCCAGGTGCCTAGATCGGTGGAAAGTTATGATTGCCAACCCACCTGAAGAAGACACATTTTTGACGTCAACCTTGACGCGTGGATGGCATTTTGTAACACCCTCCCTTCTGAGAGAAATGACCCCACTTTCATGCCGTATCCTCAAAGGGTAGGGGTTGACTTTAATCCGTCCATCCACGGCAAGTTCGACTTTCCCATTATCTATAACACCAATAGCACCTCCCATAGGGACGCCCTTCTCTTTACCCTCGCTGATTTGTACAGCTCTATAGATAGATTTCTTAGCGAGTTCACCTCCTGTCCTAACCCCGCCTTCATAAACACTTGTAATTATCTTAGACTAATTAGGATCCTAGTCCACCAAGAGCCCACACCTCAAGAACTCCACCTCCCACCCCTCTACTTCGACCCCAATGCCATAGATTGCAGCACCATGACTCGCCTAATGATGTGCGCTTCTCTTTTGCCATCCTTCTATGTTGCACTGCTCGAAGATATGAGTGATGGCAAATTCACCCAGTGCAACCACCCCTTCCTTTCCACCACCACTCTCAAAACCCGCCTCAACCTCAAGGGCTACTTGTTGAGTCGTAGATTCCTTAACAAGGCCCCCCGCCCTCCGCCATCCCCTACCCGCCACTCGGATGACGAGGAGTAAACTCTCGTCATGCACTTATATCACGTGTATCCATGTATAAGCCTCTTTATATTTATTATTAAAAAAATAAGAAGAAGAAGAAGAAGAAGAAGCAAGCCACAAGAAAAAAAAAAGGGGTGAACTGGAAAGAAGAGACGACAGCACAGCATGGCAAAGCCAAGGGAGGCATCTACCATTAAGCAAAGATAAGCGGTGAGACCTTCACAAGATCTTCTTGCAACCCCCCCTTTGCCTCGACGTGCACTGCCAGCACTACACCTAGGGTTCTACTAGCCCCTTCCCCACTAAACGCTTAGGGCACATCAAGGGCAGGACTTTCAGACCTGTCACCCTAAGACCTACACCGCACCTCCAATGACACACTAACTGGGTTCTCAAGTGTGGGACATTACCAAGGGCTTGCCCAAGGTTAGACCCATCTCCCAGTTCCACTGCCCCACGGACACCATGCACTCCACGGAGAGGCATACACACCCCTTAGGGAGTGCACAACTTTTCTTGCAGGTTATGTTTAAGTTTCAAGAAATGGCTACTCCGCTGAAGAGGATCACCCGCGGCATCCTTTAATCACCAAAAATTTTTCCATGTGCCAATGTCTAGCCATCTGCTTGGTTGCTGATGGCTACCAGAATTGAACCAAGTCACGATGAACTTCCATTGGCATAGATCTTGGAACCTCATCTTCCAAAGATGCATGCCCAACGCCTCAAGATCTATGGATCGCTTATTGATTCCACAAGCCTGAAGACCTTCAACTCAAAGATGAAGACCTTCAACTCAAAGACAAAGATCTTCAAATCAAAGACACAGATTTTCAATGCAAACAGAGTTCGGGGGAGCTTCTCCAGAATAAATCCCTCCAATACCATCCTCCTAAGGGATTGCTTATTGCTTCAAGCGTTTCTGATCCTTGACGGACGACCGGCTACATAACGGGCGCCACAACAGTGTGAAAGATGCTGAGTATCTTCATGGAGCCTAAAGCATGCCGGAATCTCTCCTGGTCATCATCCTTCAACTCCATCACCTATCATTCACCCAATCACCTTGAAAGCAGTGTCATCCACCTACCTGTTCCGCCTTGCAGTTGACCTGCTAGCCACTACGTCCCACCGCAGTGCCATGGGACTGGCACTTGGCTAGGAGGGGGGTAATGTTACTGTGTTTCCCGCAGCACAGAGAAGCGAAAAATGGGGAAAAAAAGGGAAATAGCAAAAAAGGCGTAGGATAAAAGCAGAAAAAGGTGCCTTGACCGGTAACCAGTCCCTGAAAAATTTAAATGTTCGGGCATGACCCTCAGAAAGCCTCGGTGTTGCCCCAAGATAACAAAAGAGTAAAAGGACGCACCATTAAAATGTGCGAGCGCCCCCGAATCTTTGTAAAAGAGTGCCAGGCTCACTCTTGTGCAAAGTGTACGCATTAGTTGGGAATAGGATAAATTAGAATGGTGGGAAATGGGAAAAAGGGCCTAGGCTACGGCCAGCCATGTAAAAAAGGGAAAAGGAGATGATCGCCCAAAAAGGATTTAGGGCTTTGTATATAAAGTTGAAAAGTGAATGAGAAGCTCATTCTTTGGTGTGTGGCAAAAAGAGTCTTCTTCTTCCTCTCTTCTTCTCTCCTTTTTTCTTGTGTGTGCTCTTGAGAGACCCCCCCCCCCCCATGACATCCCCCCCACCCATGAATTGTATGCTCAATTCAAGGTTGTCATTGATGAATGGACTAGAGCAGAGAATGAGGGAGTGTGAGGGAGTGAGTGTGTGTGGGAGTGAGGGATCGAGAGGGTGAAGCTCTTCACCATCTCCTCTTCCCTTCTTCTCTTCTCTTCTCTTCTCTTCTCTTGTGCGCGCGGCTATGGAGGATGGAGCTTGGAGATGGAGGAGGCTTGAGGATGCTTGAGCTAGCATCAAGAATCATGGAGCTACCAGAGTGCAAGAGAGAGGAGGGTACTCAATCAAGCATCAAGGTAAGCTCACTACACTCGTAGGATCGACGGTGCCTGGGCTAGGTGAGAGATAGCCATTAGAGCTTGCTTGAAACGCCTGAAATAAGAAGCGGTCTGTGGGTCTTGGCGATTGAGCGAAAGCTCCCACAGATATCCTACATTAACCTGTTGAAGGTGGCAGGCACATTCGTGAGCCCGAATGACATAACTAGGAACTCAAAGTGTCCATATCTTGTGTTGAAGGCCGTCTTTGGGATATCTTCTTCCTTGATCCTTATTTGATAGTAATCAGACCTGAGATCAATCTTGGAGAAGATCTTCGCACCCTGAAGACGATCAAGAAGCTCATCTATTCTAGGAATAGGATACTTGTTCTTAACAGTTGATTGATTCAACCCTCTGTAATCAATACATAGTTGAAGTGTTCCATCTTTCTTTTTCTAGAACAGCATTGGAGCTCCCCATGGAGAACTGCTAGGATGGATGTAGCCTTGATCTAGCAGTTGCTTGAGTTGCTCCTTTAGCTCAATTGCTTCCGGGATGGACATCCTATAAGGTCTCTTTGCACTTGGCGCAGCTCCTGGCACTAGCTTGATCTCATGATCCACTTCTCTTTGAGGCGGAAGTTCTGTCAGCTCTTCAGAAAATACGTCCACGTACTCCTTTAGCCATGAAGGTTCTTCACTAGACTCTTGATTCAGATCTAACTTATTGAGCTTAACCAAGTAGATAAGTAGTCCCTTTCTAACTCCCTTTATAATCTGAGATGCTTTGGCCAATTGAATTTTTGGCTTTCCAGCCTCACCTTGAGTTGTGACCAATTCCCCTTCAGGGTTTCAAAAGGAAACTTGGCCCTTTCCACAATGAATGTGGGCGTCATTAGGTTTAAGCCAATCCATTCCGAGTAAACACTCATGGATACCTAGGTTCATGACCTTGAATTTGACCGAACTCGACTTTCCTCCCAGAAAGAATTCCACCTTAGCAGTTTGCCTGGTACAAGTGACCTCACGACTATTTGCTAATTCCACAAGCAGGGTAGTTGCTTCTACTGTGGCTATTCCTAATATTCTTGCACAAGCTGGTGAGATAAAGGAATGTGTACTGCCACAATCAATCAAGGTTTTGAAACCTTTACCTTGATAGTCCGATGGTGTTTGAATCACCGAAAACTGGCGATTCGGGCCTTTCTTATGAAGGGCGGCATGGATTGTCGCCCTTTCAAACTGTGCTTCCATGGTCGGATCTTCTTCTTCGCACATTTCCCTGTTGGCAACACAGGCGGTTCTTCCTCTTCCTCGGGTGGCAGCTCCCTGGCCACGGCCAGTTCCTTCGAAAGGTGCTTGATGATGTCCTCCGCCAAGCTTAGGACATTGCCTTTTGAAATGACCGGGCTCGTTGCAGTGGAAACAACGGAGATTTCGGCCATTGCTTTGGGTAGGGACAAAGTTGTTGACATTATTGGTCCTTGCTTTCTTTCTTTGTCCCCGGTTTTGGCCTTGAACTCTCTTCACTTGGGGCCTATATGCTCCTCTGTTCTGGTCATTATAAGTCCAAGTTTTGTTACTTCTTAGCCTAGCCTGCACCTCGTGAATTATGGGCGCAGCTCAAATGAGTGCATCACGTAGATTTGTTGGGCACATAGATTCGAGGTAGGTATTCACTAGTGGGTTTAAACCAACACAAAATTTCGACACTTGCTGTGTCATATCCATCTGTGGTGCATACTTCAGAAGTGAGACAAATTTTGAGTATTATGCATCAAGTGTGAGACCCAGCTGTTTTAGATTGTAGAACTCATTAATTTTCTGTGTGCGATACGCAGGTGGTAAGTATCTTCCTTGCATAGCTTTCTTCAGCTTTTCCTAGGTAACAAATCCTTCTAAGATTCCTTGATCTCTGCACCATTGCTTCCACCAAAGCGTGGCTTCGCCGGTGAGCTTCAGCTTGGTGAGCATAGCCTGGTTGGCGGGTGTAGTACCGACTGCTTCAAAGTAATCTTCCATGGACTCTATTCAAATCTCAGCATCCACTTGGACTATCCTACCTTTCCTGTCAAATTCTGGTCGCTTGATTTACTTGAGAAGAAACTTATTCTCCTGGATCATGGCCGTACTTAATGTAGGGTGCGAACTGGGAATCTGTACCTGGGGTTGTGCCTAGATAGAGGATTCTTTAACGTTATAACTCGCTAATCGTTATGATTTATATTTCATACCCAATTCATCTATCAACCAAGAAACCTAGCCACTTAACTTTTTATCAATTCTCATAGACAAGACAGACATTGATAAAAAGAAGTCTTATTTTATTTATATGGGCATAACCCTTTCGGAGTACAATAATTCCTATGATGATAAAGCAACTGATACATTAGTTCAGGGAGAATAATGTCGCGTTACATTTAGCTACGGGAACTGGATAATATATGGTTTCGAGTCATGGATATTCAGGAATCGGTAAGTCATAAGAAGATTAGGGTATCCTTTCCTTTGGTACCCATTCTTCTTGTAGCATCCCAACACCTTGATCCTATCGGCGGGGATTATGCGGGCCACTTCCTCGTATACATATGAGTTCAGCTCAACCCTTCGACCTTCGATATGTAAAGTTGAGTTTACGTGAGCCTCCACAAAAATGAATAGCTTCAGGATCTTCAGGTCCTCCAACCACTTGATCCTCTTTAGGTTGGTTCAAAGGTATGCAAACCGGTGGGCAACTATGTAGTAGATTCCTGAGTCACCCATCCACCTCCATTCCACATACAAAGGCGATGGATTATAAATACGGTCTAGAATGTTCATCATATCGATCCTTTGTTGATAATCCGAGGAATGCATCACAGTCATAAACATGACTTGGAACACTAAGAACTTGTTCCATGCTTCATAATTGTGCAAGACAGCATCGAAAGTAAGAAAATGCTCTTAACAACAACATTTGCTTTACCTCTTCTTAATAAGATTTCTTATAAAAACAAATCCTTCGTTGGTTTGCTCTAATACCAACTGTAACGTGTCCAGCTGTTCCCCTTCAGGACACGTCTTAGCAGTCCATCGGAAAGAGAGTCTAGAAAGCTCCGCCCGGCACTCCCATGGAATGCTACGAGGTTTGAGATCTAGGACTTTCCGCGTCTGCTACGTAGTGAAAGTATTCCGACCGTTCCCACTTAGGACCGACAATCAGGGTTTCCTCTAATGGTCATTTCCTAAACGGCAACTATCGTCGAACCCTAAGCGAACTACTTTACGCAGAAATGCCAGGGACGAAGCGGATTCACGCTGCACTTGGTTCAAGGAGAATGGGAAACAAGAGGGATGCAATGCTCGACCTCTCTGCCCATAAGGCATAGTCCCATTCCGTTCCCCTAAAACAGCATAAATTGGGATTATTATAACCTAGACGCTAGGTCAGTGCCCTTGCTATTCCTTTCCTTTGAGAAGATCACCTTGCTGTCCATTATGATTGAGAAAAGTTCCCTGCCAACCGGGACCACCCATCCGTAGGACGGACCCATAGCCACATCCACCGCACTTTCCTCAAGGTTGCTTTAGTTGTCTAATTACCTACCGCATTCAGTTGGACAAGCATCAAGCAGCTTCCTTAATTAGCCCGTTATACACTGGTTCCTTCACATAATCTTAGCACTTGACATAGAAAAACAATGTCAAAAAAGTTCATTTTCAACAGGTTATCATATTTATCTTTTGGAATACATTCATAAAGTCCAGCCCGCAGGCTTATCCATAATCCACCCGAAGGCTATCCATAATCCGCCCGAAGGCTATCCAGCAATCCAGAGGGATTACTAATCCAAGATTTTGCCCATAGACTGGTATGTGGGCCTCGAGATCCAATCTTGAGTCATGTTGGCCTCTTGTGCAGGGCCCAGAAGGCGAGGGATTTACAGCCAGAGCCCCCCCTCGCACCCAAGCGTCCTCTTGCTCCAAGTAGCACTCAACGGAGAGACCTCATGCAGCGGGTTTGGTCCACCTTCCCGGTGTAGCTAACAACCCCCTTGGTTAGGGTTAGGTAGACAGTCAGGGATAACTAAGGCCACCTCTCCTTTCAGGCCTTCAACCTGAAGCATTAGATATTTTTTTTCATCCTTTAGTTCCTTGAGCAAACAAAGCAAACAGTCCTCTCTAAACTGTTACAAGCACAATCATTTCCAGTGGTCGTTATTTGGCCAACTGCTAAGGAGCGAATCCTTCTCTCCGAATGCATCCAACATTCGATCGGGGATCAAATTGCGATTTGGCAAGATTCACAAGGGTTTTTCTATTCTCCCCTTTGTTCTTGGGTTAAGGCCGTATCCTATTAACCCAACTTTACCAATAGCTTAGGTTTTATTAACAGTAAATCATGGCGACCACGTCGCTCCAAATTATTAATTTGGTCCTTTGCTTCCGAGCAAAGACCTAATCCCCTTATCTTGGCAAATTTTCCCAAGAAAAGTGATATAACAGGATGACTACTCATCCTCTTGCAAGTTAAACTTGCGCAAGAATCTAACAATCTCATTCCAAGAAATTGGTCATTCTCTTGTGATCAACCCACAAGATCATGCGACGTTTCAACTTGTTGCACAAGTGTTGCATCTATTTCATGGGATCATTTTACCCATCGAACGGCGTCTTCTTCTGGTCACGAAATCATGATTAGATAAGAAGCAGGGTTTAGTGTGTCTTCATATCCAACCCATTCCCAATTGCACTAGGCCGACAATGTTTGGTCCTAGGGGTTCCAACTCAATCCGAGTTTCATCTTTTGAACGAGTGATTCTTAGGGTAGAAACCCTAGATCGTTTCTTGCAAGTACGTCCAATTGTCCCTAGATTTTGTGAATGTGGGCAGGACCGTTGGATATGAGGGTTTCGACTTGGCAAAAAGTGTGAAACTAGGTCAAGTCCTTAACATGCCAAACCCTAGTTAGCACTTGGAGTATATTGTATCAATTTAACCATCCTATGCGAATCCTTTGTGGTTTAGGTATTTTGGGTAATCCAGGTTACTTGTCTTACGACAAGGGCGAACCATTTCTAAAGATGTTGTCTTGATCAAAAGGGAAAAAAATTAGTTGCATTACGATACAATTCTAGTAAGCACAATATTCATTGCCTCTACGTATGATTAGATTCACAAACCCTAACTTTTCTTGTTAAGACCAAGCGCATGTTAAATTTCAGCATAACTTCCATTGATCTTACTAGGACTTGCATTCACGATTCATGCCACTAAACTTTTAAGATTTTACGCTTAAATGAACCATGCAGCCTTTCCCTAACTAACATCTCTGAATGAAATTATCGTACCATGATTGTGCATTATGCAACCTTTCCTAACTACTACGCAGTTAAATGAGATTTATGCCAATTCAAGCTAGAGTTAACCTACTTCACGTAGCCCCTAGAATCTTTCAATGCCTTGCAATTTCCTATGGTTGATAACTAGCTTTTTTTTAATGAATCATTACGAAGAAGATTTTCTAAAAATTGCGACATGCGACTTAATCTTTCCATGCATAATCAAAGGTGTACTATAATAATTTTGACTTTGTAATGATAGTCATTAGTTGTTCTAGATTCGTTACTTTGCAATGCACAAAGGAAACTTGCTAAAAATGCATAGACACCTTATGTTCTTTTTCGTTCATTCCATTGAAAAATACAAATGACCAATCTTCAATCGTGAGTTACTTCTTTTAAAATAGCCAACGTATTTCAATCGCATCTAACTAGGTGGATTTGACAAGCACAAGTGCATCCTAATTTCATGAAATAACCATGCATAATTGCAATACTTCGACGTAAACCAAAAATAGAAAGAAAACCTGGACTTGTGGGCTCGGTGAAATATCCACATGAATATTAGGAGATGATCCTCCTGCAGGTGCGCCTTGTTACTTTTTAGGGGCCATCGTGACTTCGGCTTCTGGATTGCCTTCGCGGATTCGAATTACTTGCCTTGGTTCGCAGTTTTATGATCTTTGGCCGACTCCCTCATGCGTAGAGATCCTCTTTGAAGCACGGATCCTTGAAGAAGTACCGGCTTGCGGGACTTGGCTTATGGAAGGCCTTAGGGTTCGGAGCTTGGGCCTTCTTTCTTTTGTGAAAAGGTTCTTGTGATGGACCTTTGTAACGTATCTACTTGTTATCTTCAGGACACGTCTTAGCAGTCCATCGGAAAGGATGTCTAGAAAGCTCCGCCCGGCACTCCCATGGAATGTTATGGGGTTTGCGGTCTAGGGCTTTTTGCGTCTGCCATGTAGCAGAAGTATTCCAACCGTTCCCACTTAGGACTGACCTGAATTAGGGATTTCCCTATTGGTCATTTCCTAACGGCAACTAGCATTGAACCCGAGCGAACTACTTTATGCAGAAACACCAGCTTTGAAGCGGATTCATGTTGCACTTGATTCAAGGAGAATGGGAAACGAGAGGGATGCGAAGCTCAACCTCTCAGCCATAAGGCATAGTCCCATTCCGTTCCCCTAAAATAGCGTAAATCGGGATCATTTATAACTTAGACTCTAGGTCAATGCTCTTGCTATTCGTGTTCTTTGAACGGTCTTTCTGCTGTCCATCTTGATTGAGAAAAGTTCCCGGCCAACCGGGACCACCCATCCGTAGGACGGACCTATGGCCACATCCTCTGCACTTTCCTTAGGTTGTTTTACTTATTTAATTACCTAATACGTTTAGTTGTACATGTAACAGTCAGCTTCCTTAATTAGCCCGTTAGGCACTAGTTCCGTCACATAATCATAGCACTTGACATAGAAAAGCAATGTCAAATAAGTTCCTTTTCAACAGGTTATCATATTTATCTTTGAAATATATAAAGTCCAGCCCGTAGGCTTATCCATAATCCACCCGAAGGCTATCTAGCAATCCACAGGGATCACTAAGCCAAGATTTTACCTGTAGACTAGTATGCGGGCCTCGAGATCCAATCCCATGTCACGTTAGCCTCTTGTGGAGGGCCCGGAAGGCGAGGGATTTATGGCCAGAGCCCCCCCTGGCACCCAAGCGTCCTCCTGCTCCAAGTAGTGCTCAACGGAGAGACCTCTCGCGGCGGGTTCGGTCCACCTTCCTGGTGCAGTTAACAACCCCCTTGGTTAGGGTTAGGTAGGAAGTCGGGGGTAACTGAAGTTGCCTCTCCCTTCAGGCCCTCAACCTGAAGCATTAGATATCCATTTATCCTTTAATTCTTTGATGAAACAAAGCAAAACAGTGATTTTAAGTCTATTACAAGCACAATCATTTCCATTGGTCATTATTTTTAGCCAACTGCTAGGGAGTGAATCCTTCTTTCCGAATGCATCTAGCACTCGATCCGGGATTAATTTGGCAGATCCCCTATATCCTGGGTTAGGGCCGTACCCTATTAGCCCGACTTGATCAATACCTTAAGTTCATATGTTATTCCAATTTATTGGTTGGTCTTTTGCTTCCAAGCAATTATCTTTACCCAAGAAAGATACTATATTAGGACGATTATTCATCCTCTTGCAAGATAACTTGCGTAAGAATGTGCCAACCTATTCCGAGGATTTTGCCATTTCCTTGTGATCCAATCACAAGATCATGCGACTCTTTAACTTGTTGCACAAGTGTCGCATCAAACTATGGGACTATTCTATCCATCAACGGTGACTTCTAATCACAGTATCATGATTAGATATAACAATCTGTTCCTGTTTGCATTAGGCCGACATTGTCGAACCTAGGGTTCCGAGTTCCATCTTTTTAGCGAGAGATTCTTAGGAAAACCTTAGATCACTTCTCTCAAGTAAATTCCAATGTCCCTATGTTCCACGAATGCGGGCAAGTCTTTAGGGTATAGGAGTTTCAGTTTTGGTAATACGAGCGACAATGTAAATATCTTCAACGTGCTAACCCTAGTGAGTTCTTTGGGATATGTTGCATTGAATTAACCCTTTTCTAAACGAGTACTCCACGGCTTTAGATGTTTAGGTTTAAACCAATTAAACTTGTTTGGTCTTGAACATGATTCATTGTCTACGTATAAGTTGATTTAAAAACCCTAACTTTTTGGTTTTAAGGTCAAAGCATAGTTTCAGTTATAGCCTAATTTTAATGCAAACAAGATTCATGCTTTAAAACATGCAGCCTTTTTCTACTTTCTTTTCCGAATAAATTTGTTGTATGCTGAACTTATATACTCTTTCATTGATTTAAGTTTTTAGGCCACTTGTCTAGAGTTAAATCTTCTTCATGTAACCCTAGGAATTTCCTACGATTTGGTAGCAACTTCCTTTAGGAATTATTTCGAAAAAGATGTTCAATAATGCAATATGCAGTTTATTTCTTCCATGCTTAATCAACGTGTACTATCATAATTCCGTTTTGTAAAAATGGACATTAATCTAATTTCAATTCATTGCAATGCATAAAAACTACTTGCTAAAAATGCATTTATGCTCCCTTTATTTTGTTCATTTTACTAAAAAATTCTAATGACCGAAATCTTCCGTTGTGAGCTAATTCTTTTAAATTAACCAAAGTATTTAAAACGAAAAATGCATCTTATCTCCAAAAATCATCCACGCACGATTGAATTATAACGACGTAAATAAAAATTAGGAAGAAAAACTTGGACTTGTGGTGAGATGTCCACGTGGATGTTAGGAGACGATCCTCCTGCGGCTGTGCCTTAAGCCTTCTTAGGAGCCATTGCGAATGCGGCCTTTCCGTCTTGGATGCAGATTTATGTCCTTGGCCATCTCCTTTGCATGCGTAGCTCTCCTTTGTGACAGCTTGCATTGTCTTTTGGAAACGGTTTTTAGAAGGTTTCCTCCTTGAAGTAGGGATTTCACAATTAGGAACTTACAACCGTCAAGAATGACGTTGTGGAAATGGTAAGGGAAAGTTCTCAATTTCCGAGGATATAAGAGACTGCTTGAGAAGGCAATAGGAAGGGCTTTTATGAGCCCACAAGAACATATGAATTTGAGTGGGGATTTCCCACGGAAAGGGTCTTTAAACCCCGGCCTAAAGTGGGCAAAAGGACTTGATTTCAACGGGGTAACTGGGCTTTTAAACCCCACTTGAGAGGCAATAAGAAGGCTCACGAAAAGGGGCTTTGGATTCTGGAGGGAAAAAAAAAAACTCTTGGTGAAAAAGAAAGGGGGGGAAAAAAAAGTGTATAAGACCTTCAAGAGGGTTATTTTGTGTGGGGGGGGGGGGGGGGGAGGGGAAGGGTTTTTCCGCGCCTACATGAACAAGAACCTACAAGGACAATTTGTGGGGGGGAAAAGGTGTAATATGAAAGGGCTTAAATAGGCCACATGAAGGGGGGTGGGGATGGTGATCTGACAGAGGGCAGTGACATGATGCAACAGAGGGCGGCTTTCTTCTCACCACTCAAGACCCTCCTCTTTCTCCTTCACGGCTGCACAACAGCTCAGTGCCTCCACTCCTCTCTCCCCTACGCAGTCTGACGGCATCCTCTTCTTGCTCCACGGTAGCCCCTCTACCCCCTGGCTATGCCCTGTAACATTTATATATGTGTGGGGAGGGGGATCCTCCCTCCCCACACGGCATCTCGCATGGGTTCTCCCCCCTGCAAGCTCTAGCAAGGAGCTTAGTGGCTCTTGCTAAACCCTTCTCCTCTAGCACGACAGTTGGCTGGAGGAGAGAGGGATTATTTAAAAAAAATTCGCCATTAATCAATTATCCTCATGACTTATAGAGGCGGTTCATGCGTGCTTTTGGAAGATCAGAATATTACATTCTCTCCGATTAATTTGGCAGATCCCCTATATCCTGGGTTAGGGTCGTACCCTCTTAGCCCGACTTGATCAATACCTTAAGTTCATATGCTATTCCAATTTATTGGTTGGTCTTTTGCTTCCAAGCAATTATCTTTACCCAAGAAAGATACTATATTAGGACGATTATTCATCCTCTTGCAAGATAACTTGCGTAAGAATGTGCCAACCTCATTCTGAGGATTTGGCCATTTCCTTGTGATCCAATCACAAGATCATGTGACTCTGCAACTTGTTGCACAAGTGTTGCATCAAACTATGGGACTTCTAATCACGGTATCATGATTAGATATAACAATCCATTCCTATTTGCATTAGGCCGACATTGTTGGTCCTAGGGTTCCGAGTTCCATCTTCATGATCAAACTACGGTATACATAGCCTCGTTCTGTAGTAGACAAGTCCACTATTGACAGAGAATTCATGATATAACAATCCGTTCATGTTTGCATTAGGCTGACATTTTCGGTCCTAGGGTTCTGAGTTCCATCTTTAGATCACTTCTCTCATGACTAGATATAACAATCCGTTCCTGTTTGCATTAGGCCGACATTGTCGGTCCTAGGGTTCCGAGTTCCATCTTTAGGCAAATTCAACCAAAGGCAAGTATTAAATCCACCTTTTTGGCTCACGACAGTAGTGTGCCCTAAGCATATCCTTGATGACTTGATTGACTTGCTCTGTTTGGCCATCCGTTTGGGGATGGTAAGCTGTGCTAAAACAGAGTTGGGTCCCAATGGCTTCAAAGATGGCTCTCCAGAAGTGTGATGTGAAGAGAGAATCACGATCACTAACGATTCTTCTTGGTAGCCCATGTAGCTTGAATATCTCCTTTATAAACAATCTTGCAATGTCTGAGGCTTTATCGCTTGTCTTTACTGGAATAAGGTGTGCAACCTTAGTCAGCATGTCAACCACAACCATGATGGAGTTGTATCCTCCCTGAACTTGGGGTAGGCCAACAACAAAGTCCATACTGATGAATTCCCATTTCATTTGGGGAATGTCAAGTGGTTGTAACTTCCCTGGCATCTTGACATGTTCGGCTTTGATATGTTGACAAGACAAACACTCGGTGATATATTTGAGAACGTCACCTTTAAGCCTTTCCCAATGGTAGCTCTTCCTAACTATATTGAGAGTCTTGGCATAGCCAGGATGTCCTGAGAAAGGAGAATCATGAGCTTCCCACAATATCTTCTGCCTAAGTGACTAGCCCGCCGGTATACATAGCCTCGTTCTATAGTAGACAAGTCCACTATTGACATAGAATTCATGATATTTAGCCTGCAGCTTTTGATCCTGATCCTTGATAGAGATTTCCCTTAGCATCTTTTGATAGACTGGATCATGGCATGCTTCCTCTCCAGCTAACTCAAGTATTGGATTGTTTGGCATAGATACCTTTGTAGCTAGAGATCTAGCTGTTGATGAATTTTACAAGATTAATGAGTTAAGGAACGCCTTGCGACTAAGTGCATCAGCAACTACATTCTCTTTTCCTGGTCGGTACTTGATTTCAAAGTCATACTCCTCCAGCACTTCAATCCACCGACATTGCCTCATGTTGAGCTCGTTCTGGGTAAAGATCCACTTGAGACTCTTATGATCAGTCACTAGAGTAAACTTGTTACCCAATAGGTAGTGTCTCCAAAGCTTTAGAGCATGAATGACAGCTAACAATTACAGATCCTACGTAGCATAATTCTTCTCATGACTCTTCAATTTCCTTGAAGAGTATGCTACAGGATAACCTTCCTGCATGAGCACACAACCTAAGGCAAGCGTGCTAGCATCTATTACTACCTCAAACTCCTTATTGAGGTCTGGAAGTTTTAGGATAGGTGCTGATACCAAACTTTGCTTCAATCTATCAAAGCTGGTTTGTTCAAGAGTTGACCATGCAATGGATGTTTGCTTCTTTAGTAAGTCCATCAGAGGTGCTGCAATCAAATCATAGTTTTTTATGAAGACCCTATAGCATCCTGTCAATCCAAGAAAGCTGCGTATTTCTTTAACAGATATTGATATTGGCCATTCTAGCACATCTCTGACCTTGGCTGGGTCCACTAAGATTCCTTCCACTGATACGATGAATCCCATATATTCAATCTGATATTTGAAGAATGCACACTTCTTCATCTTAGCATACAGCTTATGTGACCTCATTGTCTCAAGGACAATCCGAAGTTGGGGTTCATGATCTTCTTCCTGTTTAAAATAGACTAGAGTGTCATCAAAGAAGACGAGCACGAAATCATCAAGATATGGCCTAAAGATATTCGGCATTAACCTGTTGAAGGTGGCAGGCACATTCGTAAGCCCAAATGACATAACTAGGAACTCAAAGTGTCCATATCTTGTATTGAAGGCCGTCTTTGGGATATCTTCTTCCTTGATCCTTATCTGATAGTAACTAGACCTGAGATCAATCTTGGAGAAGATCTTCGCACCCTGAAGACGATCAAGAAGCTCATCTATTCTAGGAATAGGGTACTTGTTCTTGATAGTTGATTGATTCAACCCTCTGTAATCAATACATAGTTGAAGTGTTTTATCTTTCTTTTTTTGGAATAGTACTGGAGCTCCCCATGGTGAACTACTAGGATGGATGTAGCCCTGATCTAACAGTTGCTTGAGTTGTTCCTTGAGCTCAATTTCTTCCATTATAGACATCCTATAAGGTCTCTTTACAATTGGCACAGCTCCTGGTACTAGCTTAATCTCATGATACACTTCTCTTTGAGGCGGAAGTTCTGTCAACTCTTCAGGGAATACGTCCGCGTATTCCTTTAGCCAAGAAGGTCCTTCACTAGAATCCTGCTTCTGATCTAACTTGTTGAGCTTAATCAAGTAGACATGTAGTCCTTTTCTGACTCCCTTTATAATCCGAGATGCCTTGGCCAATTGAATTTTTGGCTTTCCTGCCTCACCTTGAGTTGTGACTAAATCCCCTTCAGAGTTTCGGAAGGAAATTTGGCCCTTTCCACAATGGATGTGGGTGTCATTAGGTTTAAGCCAATCCATTCCGAGTAGACACTCATGGATGCCTAAATTCATGACTCTGAATTTGACCGAAGTCGCCTTTCCACCCAGAAAGAATTCCACCTTAGCAGTTTGCCTAGTACAAGTAACCTCACGACCATTTGCCAATTCCACAAGAAAGATAGGTGCTTCTACTATGGCTATTCCTAATCTTTTTGCACAAACTGGTGAGATAGAGGAATGTGTACTGCCACAATCAATCAATGTCTTGAAACTTTTACCTTGATAGACCGACAGTGTCTGAATCACCGAGAACTGGCAATTCGGACCTTTCTTGTGAAGAGCGGCATGGACTGTCGCCCTTTCAAACTCTACTTCCATGGTCGGATCTTCTTCTTCTTTGCACATTTGCCTATTGGCAATGCAGGCAGTTCTTCCTCTGCCTCAGGTAGCGGTTCCTTGACCACGGCCCGTTCCTCAAAAAGGTGCTTGGCAATGTTCCCCTCCAAGCTTGGGACATTGCCTTTTGAAGTGACTGGGCTCGTTGCAGTGGAAACAACGGAGGTTTCGGCCATTGCTTTGAGTAGGGACAAAGTTGTTAACATTATTAGTCCTTGCTTTCTTTCTTTGTCCCTGATTCTGACCTTGAACTCTCTTCATTTGAGGCCTGAATGCTCCTATGTTCGGGTCATTATAAGACCAAGTTTTGTTACCTCTTGGTCTAGCCTGCACCTCCTAAATTATAGGGGCAGCTTGAATGAGTGTGTCTTGAAGATCTGATGGGCATATAGATTCAAGATGGGTATTCATTGGTGGATTTAATCCAGCACAAAATTTTGACACCTGCTGTGTCATGTCCATCTGTGGTGCATACTTAAGAAGTGAGACGAATTTAGAATAGTATGTGTCAAGAGTGAATCCCAGTTTTTTTAGCTTGTAGAACTCATTCATTTTCTGCGTGCGATATGCAGGTGGTAAGTATCCTCCCTGCACGGCTTTCTTCAGCTTCTCCCAGGTAACGGATCCTTCCGCGATCCCTTGATCTCTATACCATTGCTTCCACCAAAGCCTGGCTTCGCTGGTGAGCTTTAGCTTGGCGAGCATAGCTTGGTTAGCGAGTGCAGTACCGGCTGGTTCAAAGTAATTCTCCATGGATTCAATCCAAATTTCAGCATCGTCTTGGACGGACCTGCCTCTCCCGTCAAATTTGGGCGGCTTAATCTGCTTGAGAAGAAACTTCTTCTCCTGGATTACAGCAGTATTTGATGTAGGAGGCAAACTGGGATTCTGTACCTGGGATTGTGCCTGGACAAAGATTTCTTATCGTTATTACTCGTTAAACGCTATGATTTATATTTCGTTTCCATTTTAGCTCTATCAACCAAGTAATCTAACCACTTAACTTCTTATTAATTCTCAATGACAGAACAAACATTGATAAAAAGAAGTCTTATAGTATTTATGCATAGCCCTTTCGGGATACAACATTTCTCGCAATGATAAGCCAACTGTTTACATTTAGTTTGGAGAGAATAATGTTGTATTACATTTATCTACAGGAACTGGATAATAGTATGGTTTCGGGTCATGGATCTTCAAGAATCGGTAAGTCATTGGAAGTTTAGGGTATCGTTTCCTTTGGAACCCATTCTTGTCATGGTGCCCCAACACTTTAATCCTGTCAGCGGGGATTACACGGGTTACTTCCTCATATACATATGAGTTCAGCTCAACCCTCCGACCTCGAATATGTAAAGTTGAGTTTACGTGAGCTTCCACAAAAATGAACAGCTTCATGACTTTCAGGTCTTCCAACCACTTGATCCTCTTTAGGTGTGTCTGAAGGTATGCAAACCGATGGGTAGCTATATAGTAGATTCCTGAGGCACCTGTCCATCTCGTTCCATGTACAAAGGCAATGGATTATAAATACTCTCTAGGGTGTTCATCATCCCAACCCTTTGTTGATAAACCGGGGAATGCATCGCAGTCATAAGAACACTAAGAACTTGTTCCATGCTTCGTAATTCTGCAAGAGAGCATTGAAAGTAAGGAAATGTTTGGAACAACGATATTTTCTTTACTTCATCTTATTAAGATTTCATAAAAACAAATCCTTCGTTCATTCGCTCTGATACCAATTGTAATGTGTCCACTTGTTATCTTCAGGACACGTCTTAGCAGTCCATCGGAAAGGATATCTAGAAAGCTCCACCCAACACTCCCATGGAATGTTACAGGGTTTGCGATCTAGGGCTTTCCGCGTCTGTTACGCAGCGGAAGTATTCCGGCAGTTCCCACTTAGGACCGACTTGAATTAGGGATTTCCCTATTGGTCATTTCCTAATGACAACTAGCGTCGAACCCGAGCGAACTACTTTACGCAGAAATGTCAGGTCCGAAGCGGATTCACGCTGCACTTGGTTCAAGGAGAATGGGAAACGAGAGGGATGCAAAGCTCAACCTCTTTGCCATAAGGCATAGTCCTGTTGCGTTCCCCTAAAACAGCGTAAATCAGGATCATTTATAACTTAGACTCTAGGTCAACGCTCTTACTGTTCGTGTTCTTTAAATGGTCTTCCTGCTGTCCATCTTGATTGAGAAAACTTCCTGGCCAACCGGGACCACCCATCTCCGCACTTTCCTCAGGTTATTTTAGTTATTTAATTACCTAATACATTTAGTTGTACATGTCACAGTTAGCTTCCTTAATTAGCCCGTTAGGCACTGGTTCCTTCACGTAATCATAGCACTTGACATAGAAAAGCAATGTCAAACAAGTTCCTTTTCAACAGGTTATCATATTTATCTTTGAAATACATAAATTCTAGCCCGTAGGCTTATCCATAATCCGCCCGAAGGCTATCCAGAAATCTACAGGGATCACTAATCCAAGATTCCGCCCGTAGACTAGTATGTGGGCCTCGAGATCCAATCCAGAGTCATGTTAGCCTCTTGTGCAAGGCCCGGAAGGCGAGGGATTTACGGCCAGAGCCCCCTGGCACCCAAGCTTCCTCCTGCTCCAAGTAGCACTCAACGGAGAGACCTCTCGCAATGGGTTCGGTCCACCTTCCCGGTGCAGTTAACAACCCCCTTGGTTAGGGTCAGGTAGGCAGTCGGGGGTAACTGAAGCTGCCTCTCCCTTCAGGCCTTCAACCTGAAGCATTAGATATCCATTTATCCTTTAATTCTTTGATCAAACAAAGAAAAACAGTTCTTTTAAGTCTATTACAAGCACAATCATTTCCATTGGTCATTATTTTTGGCCAACTGCTAAGGAGTGAATCCTTCTTTCCGAATGCATCCAGCACTTGATCCGGGATTAATTTGGTAGATCCCCTATATCCTGGGTTAGGGCCGTACCCTATTAGCCCGACTTGATCAATACCTTAAGTTCATATGTTATTCCAATTTATTGGTTGGTCTTTTGCTTCCAAGCAATTATCTTTACCCAATAAAGATACTATATTAGGACGATTATTCATCCTCTTGCAAGATAACTTGCTTAAGAATGTGCCAACCTCATTCCGAGGATTTGGCCATTTCCTTGTGATCCAATCACAAGATCATGCGACTCTACAACTTATTGCACAAGTGTCGCATCAAAATGTGGGACTATTCTATCCATCAACGGTGACGTCTAATCACGGTATCATGATTAGATATAACAATCCGTTCCTGTTTGCATTAGGCTGACATTGTTGGTCCTAGGGTTCCGAGTTCCATCTTTCTAGCGAGAGATTCTTAGGAAAACCTTAGATCACTTCTCTCAAGTAAATTTCAATGTCCCTACGTTCCGCGAATGCGGGCAAGTCTTTAGGATATAGGAGTTTCAGTTTTGGTAATACGAGCGACAAGGTAAATATCTACAACGTGCTAACCCTAATGAGTTCTTTGGGATATGTTGCATTGAATTAACCCTTTTCTAAACGAGTACTCCGCGGATTTAGGTGTTTAGGTTTAAACCAATTTAACTTGTGTGGTCTTGAACATGATTCATTGTCTACATATAAGTTGATTTAAAAACCCTAACTTTTCGGTTTTAAGGTCAAAGCATAGTTTCAGTTATACCCTAATTTTAATGCAAACAAGATTCATGCTTTAAAACATGCAGCCTTTTTCTACTTTCTTTTCCGAATGAATTTGTTGTATGCTAAACTTACACACTCTTTCATTGATTTAAGTTTTTAGGCCACTTGCCTAGAGTTAAATCTTCTTCATGCAACCCTAGCAATTTCATACGGTTTGCTAGCAACTTTCTTTAGGAATTATTTCGAAAAAGATGTTCAATAATGCAATATGCGATTTATTTCTTCCATGCTTAATCAACATGTACTATCATAATTCCGTTTTGTAAAAATGGACATTAAGCTAATTTCAATTCATTGTAATGCATAAAAACTACTTGCTAGAAATGCATTTATGCTCCCTTTATTTTGTTCATTTTACTGAAAAATTCTAATGACTGAACTGATCCGTTGTGAGCCAATTCTTTTAAATTAACCAAAGTATTTAAGATGAAAAATGCATCCTATCTCCAAAAATCATCCACACATGATTGAATTATAACGACGTAAATAAAAATTAGGAAGAAAAACTTGGACTTGTGGTGAGATGTCCACATGGATGTTAGGAGACGATCCTCCTGCGGGGCTGTGCCTTGTGCCTTCTTAGAAGCCATTGCAAATGCGGCCTTTCCATCTTGGATGCAGATTTATGTCCTTGGCCGTCTCCTTTGCACTCGTAGCTCCCCTTTGTGACAGCTTGCATCGTCTTTCGGAAACGGTTTTTAGAAGGTTTCCTCCTTGAAGTAGGGATTTCACAATTAGGAGCTTACAACTGTCAAGAATGACGTTGTGGAAATGGTAAGGGAAAGTTCTCAATTTCCAAGGATATAAGAGACTGCTTGAGAAGGCAATAGGAAGGGCTTTTATGAGCCTGCAAGTACATATGAATTTGAGTGGGGATTTCCCACGGAAAGGGTCTTTAAACCCTGACCTAAAGTGGGCAAAAGGACTTGATTTCAACGGGGTAACTGGGCTTTTAAACCCCACTTGAGAGGCAATAAGAAGGCTCACGAAAAGGGGCTTTGGATTCCGGAGGAAAAAAAAAACTCTTGGTGGAAAAGAAAAGGGGGGGGGAAGTGTATAAGATCTTCAAGAGGGTTATTTTGTGTGGGGGGGGAAAAGGGTTTTTCTGCACCTACATGAACAAGAACCTACAAGGACAATCTGTGGGGGGGGGGAAAAGGTGTAATATGAAAGGGCTTAAATAGGCCACATAAAGGGGGGCTTCTTAGGAGGCTATAGAAGCTTCCTAAGAAGCTTCTGATGCTTCTTGGTAGAGTTGTGGAACCTTCATGTGGCGAGCGAGAAGGCAACAATGATCTGACAGATGGCAGTGACACGACGCATTAGAGGGCGGCTTCCTTCTCACCACTCACGACCCTCCTCTTTCTCCTTCATGGCTGCACAGCAGCTCAGTGCCTCCACTCCTCTCTCCCCTACGCAGTCTGATGGAGTCCTCTTCTTGCTCCACGGAAGCCCCTCTACCCCCTGGCTATGCCCTATAACATTTCTATAGGTGAGGGGAGGGGGATCCTCCCTCCCCACATGGCATCTTGCATGGGTTTTCCCCTATGCAAGCTCCAGCACAAGGAGCTTAGTGGCTCTTGCTAAACCCTTCTCCTCTAGCACGACAGTCGGCTGGAGGAGAGAGGGATTATTTTTAAAAAAATTGCCATTAATCAATTATCCTCACGACTTATAGAGGTGGTTCACGCGTGCTTTTGAAAGATAAGAATATTACAACCTTGTGAAAATGGAGGCTTGAGAGTTATTCTTCTCCTTGAAATTCTAGGCTAGGAATGGTTTAATGGGGGCCTTACAGGAATGGGGACTTTAAATCCCGAGCCTGGGGGGCTTGTGGGTGAATGGTGGGAAGGGCTTTATACTTATTTTCTTCAAAATCCCGAGGGTAAAGATCTTGTGGACAGGGGGTTTAAGGAAATCCTCTTCTTCTCTACAAGACCCGGGGGAAAAAATAGGAATGGGCTTATGGGGGAAATCGAGTGGGAAGGGCTTAGAGAAACCCCTCTTCTTCTTTACAAAGAACTGGGCCTAGGGCCTTGTGGGAGATCTGTTAGGAAGGCCTTATAGGCTTCCTCTTCGAAACCCGGGGGGAAAAGATGATTGGTGGGAAACCTAGGGGGAAGGGGGCTTTAAATCGCGGGGTTAAAATAGACTTATGGAGGATCTGTGTGAAAGGGGATTAAGGAAGCCCCCCCTTTAGAAGCTTCTTTAGAAGAAGCTTCTGACTTTTCAGTCAGGATTGACGTGGAGAGAGAAAGTTTATGGCGGCCTTCTCAGGAAACAACGGCAGCTATCAGGCAACCTATGGCAAGCCCAACGGAGCTGGCGGTGGCTATCGAGCCTCAGGTGGTGGCGTACTCAACTGGTGGCTCCCTCTCCTCCTCACGATGCAGCACGATGACTAGTCGCTACTCTCTTCCTTCTTCCACACACGACAGTCGACAGCAGCTTTGAGCCTCTCGTAGTCTCCCTCCTTCTTCCTTTCAATCCCCCCCCCCTTCCACAAAGGGGGTTCTTATAGTCCAAGGGGGGGAGAGGGGACCTCCCCCACATGGGCTCTACATGTAGCCCATGACTCCCCCTTGTCACCATTTCCCCTACTTAGCCATCCCCTTCCCTTAGCCACGCATCAGTTGAGGGAAAATAAGAAAAAAATTTGCAATAATTCCACCTTTATCCACTTAACCTCCTCCTAAGAGGATGTTTCCCCATAGATGATGCAGTTTTGAACCTCGGTCCCGGTTTACCAATGCGGAGTACTCCATTTCTCGCATACGGTTATAGATCAACTGCCAGCATTGGTGATAATCTTTGCACGAGTTTACAGTGTGCGGGAGGATTAGTCTAGTAATATTTTTATTCAAATGGGAATATTACATTGCAACTTTCCTAGCATTTTGACATGTTCGGCCTTAATACGTTAACAAGACAAACACTCAGTGACATATTTGAGAACGTCAACTTTAAGCCTCTCCCAATAATAGCTCCTTCTGACTGCATTGAGGGTCTTGGCATAGCCAGGATATCCTGAGAAAGGGGAGTCATGAGCTTCCCAAAGTATCTTCTGCTTGAGTGACTGGCTTGCCAGTATACATAATCTCGTTCTATAGTAGACAAGTCCACTATTGATAGAGAATTCTTGATACTTAGCTTGTAGCTTTCGGTCCTGATCCTTGATAGGGATCTCCCTTAGCATCTTTTGATAGGTTGGATCATGGCATGCTTCTTCTCTAGCTAGCTCAAGTATCGGGTTTTTTGGCATAGATACCTTTGTGGCTAGAGATTTAGCTGTTGATGGATCTTGCAAGATTAGAGAATTAAGGAATGCCTTGTGACTAAGTGCATCGGAAACTACATTCTCCTTTCTAGGCCGGTATTTGATTTCAAAATCATACTCCTTCAACACTTCAATCCATCGATGTTGCCTCATGTTGAGTTCGTTCTGGGTAAAGATACACTTGAGACTTTTATGATCCGTCACTAGGGTAAACTTGTTACCTAGCAAGTAGTGTCTCCAAAGCTTGAGAGCATGGATGACAGCTAACAACTCCAGATCATGGGTAGCATAATTCTTCTCATGGCTCTTCAGTTTCGTTGAAGAGTATGCTACAACGTGACCTTCTTGCGTAAGCACGCATCCTAAGGCAAGTGTGCTAGCATTAGTTATCACTTCAAACTCCTTACTAAGTTCCGAAAGTTTCAGGATAGGTGCTGATACCAGACTTTTCTTTAGACCATCAAAGCTAGATTGTTCAGCAGGTGACCATACAATCGATGATTGCTTCTTCAGTAGATCCATCAGAGGTGCTGCAATCAAAGCATTGTTTTTGATAAAGACCCTGTACGATCCTGTCAATCCAAGAAAACTACGTATTTCTTTGACAGTTGTTGGTATTGGCCATTACAAAACATCTCTGACTTTGGCTGGATCCACTGAGATTCCTTCCCCTGATACGATGAATCTCAGATATTCAATCTGACATTTGAAGAATGCACACTTCTTCATCTTGGCATAAAGCTTGTGTGCCCTCATTGTCTCAAGGACAATGAAAAGCTGGGATTCATGATCTTCTTCCTGTTTGGAGTAGACTAGGGTATTGTCGAAGAAGATGAGTACGAAGTCATCAAGGTATGGCCTAAAGATATCCTGCATTAACCTGTTGAAGGTGGCATGTGCATTTGTCAGCTCGAACATCATGACTAGGAACTCAAAGTGTCCATATCTTGTGTTGAATGCCGTCTTTGGGATATCTTCTTCCTTGATCATTATCTGATAGTATCCAGACTTGAGATCAATCTTGGAGAAGATCTTCGCACCTTGAAGATGATCAAGAAGTTCATCTATTCTTGGAATGGGGTACTTGTTCTTAATGGTTGATTGATTCAATCCTCTGTAATCAATACACAGTCGAAGCGTTCCATCCTTTTTCTTCTAGAATAGCACTGGAGCTCCCCATGTTGAACTGCTAGGATGGATGTAGCCCTGATCTAATAGTTGCTTGAGTCAACTTTCCTTTGAGGTGGAAGTTCTATCAGCTCTTCAGGGAATACATCTGCGTACTCCTTTAGCCATGAAGGTTCTTCACTAGAATCCTGATTCTGATCTAGCTTATTAAGCTTAATAAAATAGACAGGTAGTCCCTTTCTAACCCCCTTTATTATCCGAGATGCTTTGACCAATTGAATTTTGGGCTTTCCAGCCTCTCCTTGAGTTGTGACCAATTCTCCTTCAGAGTTTCGAAAGGAAACTTGGCCCTTTTCACAATGAATGTGGGCGTCATTAGGTTTAAGCCAATCCATTCCGAGTAAACACTCGTGGATACCTAGGTTCATGACCCTGAATCTGACCGAAGTCGACTTTCCTCTTAGAAAGAATTCCACCTTAGCAGTTTGCCTGGTACAAGTGATCTCACGACCATTTGCCAATTCCACAAGCAAGGTAGGTGCATCTTTTGTGGCTATTCCTAATCTTTTTGCACAAAGTGGTGAAATAAAGGAATGTGTACTGCCACAATCAATCAAGGTTTTGAAGCCTTTAACTTGATAATATGATGGTGTTTGAATCACCGAAAACTGGCTATTCGGGCCTTTCTTGTGAAGGGCGGCATGGACTGTTGCCCTTTCAAAGTCTGCTTCCATGGTCGAGTCTTCTTCATCTCACATTTTCGTGTTGACAACATAGGCGGTTCTTCCTCTGCCTCGGGTAACAGCTCCTTGGCCATGGGCAGTTCCTTTGAATGGTCCTTGACATTGTCCTCCGCCAAGTTTGGGACATTGCCTTTTGAAATGACCGGGCTCATTGCAATGGAAGCAACGAAGATTGCGGTCATTACCTTGGGTAGGAACAAAGTTATTGACATTTTTGGTCCTTGCTTTCTTCCTTTGTCCCAGGTTTTGACCTTGAACTCTCTTTTCTTGGGACCTATACCCTCCTTTGTTCTGATCATTATAAGACCAAGTCTTGTTATTTCTTGGCCTAGTCTGCACCTCCCGATCTATGGGCGTAGCTCGAATGAGTGCGTCCTGAAGATCTGTTGGGCGCATTGATTTGAGATGGGTATTTACAGATGGGTTTAATTTGGCACAAAACTACGACACCTGTTGTATCATATCCATTTGTGGCGCATACTTCAAAAGAGAGACAAACTTTGAGTAGTATGCATCAAGAGTCAGACCAAGCTATTTCAGCTCATAGAACTCATTCATCTTCTGCGTCTGATACACAGGCGGTAAGCGTTGAAAACTGCGAGGAAGACGAGAGAAAAAAGGAAGAGAGGAGAGAAGAGAGATATGAGACATTGGAAGTGGAACCCTAGAAGTGTATCAACTGAGCACACATGATAGGAATATATAGAGGGGACCTGGGGCGCTATATATAGACACACTATATATAGCTTTTGGGACGTTATATATAGATAGACTATATATATATAGCTAACAGCAAGTATCTTTCTTGCACAGCTTTTTTCAACTTTTTCCAGGTAACGGACCCTTCCGAGATCCCTTGGTCTCTACATCATTGCTTCCACCAAAGTCTAGCTTCGCCGGTGAGCTTCAGCTTGGCAAGCATTGCCTGGTTGGCGGGTGCAGTACTGACCGCTTCAAAGTAATCTTCCATGGACTTGATCCAAATCTCAGCATCAGCTTGGACAGTCCTTCCTTTGCTATCAAATTCTGGCGGCTTGATCTGCTTGAGAAGAAACTTCTTCTCATGAATCACGGTTGTACTTGGTGTAGGGGTTGGGCTAAGAATCTGTACCTAAGGTTGTGCCTGGGTATGAGATTCTTAACGTTAACAACTCACTAAATGTTACTTACATTACATTTCATACCCAATTCAGCTTTCGGCCAAGAGACCCAATCACTTAACTTTTTATCAATACTCATAGTCAAGACAATCATTGATAAGAACAAGTCTTATTTCACTCATATGGGCATAGCCCTTTCGGAGTACAATAATTCTTGGGATGGTAGAGCAAGTTGATACATTAATTCGGGGAGAATAAGGCTGTGTTACATTTAGCTACAGGAACTAGGTAATAGTATGGATTTGGGTCATGGATCTTCAGGAATCGATAAGTCATTGGAAGATTAGGGTATCATTTCCTTTGGTACCCATTTTTCTCGTAGCGTCCCAACACCTTGATCCTGTCGGTGGGGATTATGCGGGTCACTTCCTCATACACATATGTGTTCAGCTTGACCTTCCGATCTTCGACATGTAAAGTTGTGTTTACATGAGCTTCAACAAAGATGAACAGCTTCACGATCTTCAGGTCCTCCAACCACTTGATTCTCTTTAGGTTGGTTCGAAGGTACGCAAATCAGTGTGCAGCTATGTAATAAATTCCTAAATCACCCGTCCATCTTCGTTCCACCACGTACAGAGGTGATGGATTGTAGACGCGGTCTAGGATCTTCATCATAGCGATCCTTTGTCAATAATTTGAAGCATGCATCATGGTCATAAACATGACCTGGAACACCAAGAATCTGTTCCATGCTTCATGACTCTGCAAGACAGCATCGATAAGTAAGGAAATGTTCTTAACAGCAACATTTGCTCTACTTCTCCTTATTAAGTTTTCTTGAAAAACATTAGTTCCTCATTGGTTCGCTCCGATACCAACTGTAACGTATCCACTTGTTCACTTGCAGGACACGTCTCAGCAGCCCATCGAGAAGAGGGTCTAGAAAGCTCCACTCGGCACTCCCATGGAATGTTATAGGGTTTGCGATCTAGGTCTTTCCGAGTCTCCCAGGAAGCGGAAGTAATCCGGCCGTTCTCACTTAGGATCGACCTGAATCAGGGTTTCCCTAATGTTCAAATTCCTATAATGGCAGCTACCATCGAACCCTAGGCAAACTACTTTACACAGAAACGTCAGGGTCGAAGCGGATTCATGCTGCACTTGGTTCAAGGAGAATGGGAAATGAAAGGGATGCAAAGCTCGATCTCTCTTCCCATAAGGCATAGTCCCATTCCATTCCCCTAAAACAACATAAATCGAGATTCTAGTAACCTGAACTCTAGGTCAGCATTGCCTGTTTGTTCATTTCCTTCCAGAAAAGTTCCCGGCCAACCGGGACCACCCATCCGTAGGACGGACCCATGGCCACATCCACTGCACTTTCCTCAGGGTTGCTTTAGTTGTCTAATTACCTACCACATTTAGTTGGACATGCATAAAACAGCTTTCTTAATTAACCAGTTAGCCACTGGTTCCTTCACATAATCTTAGCACTTGACATAGAAAAACAGTGTCAAACACGTTCCTTTTCAACAGGTTATCTTACTTATCTTTGGAATACATCCATAAAATCCATCCCGTAGGCTAATCCATAATCCGCCCGAAGGCAATCCATAATCTGCCCAAAGGCTATCCAACAATCCATAGGGATTACTAATCCAAGATTCCAACCGTAGACTAGTATGCGGGCCTCGAGATCCAATCCCGAGTCACGTTGGCCTCTTGTGGAGGGCCCGCAAGGCAAGGGATTTACGGCTAGAGGCCCCCCTGGCACCCAAGCGTTCTCCTGCTCCAAGTAGTGCCCAACAGAGAGACCTCTCGCGATGGGTTCAGTCCATGTTCCCGGCGTGGCTAATAACCCCCTTGGTTAGGGTCAGGCAGACAGTCGGGGGTAACTAATGCTGCCTCTCCCTTCAGGCCTTCAACGTGAAGCATTAATTATCTTTCGATCTTTAGTTCCTTGAGCAAACAATGCGAACAGTGCTCCTAAACTATTACAAACACAATCAATCCAGTGGTTGTTTATTTGGCCAACTACTAAGGAGTGAATCCTTTTCTCTGAATGTATCCAACATTCAATCCAGGATCAATTGGGACTTGGCAAGATCCCCAAGGTTTTTTTTGTTTACCCTTTTATCATTGGGTTAGGGCCATACCCTGTCAACCCAAATTAACCAACACCTTAGATTTCTTAAATTAACAGTAAATCCTGGCGATCATGTCACTCTAACTTGATTGATCCTTTGCTTACCAAGCAAATACATAACTTCCCTTAACTTGGCAAATCAGCCCAAGGAAGGTGATGTAACAGGATGTCTACTCATCCTCTTGCAAGTAAGACTTGCGCTAGAACCTGCCAACCCCATTCCAAGGAGTGGCAAACCTCCCTTGTGATTAAACCACAAAACCATGCGATGTTGCCACTTGTTGCACAAGTGTCGCACCTAACTCATGGGATCATTTCACCCATTGAATGGCATTTCCTGGTCAATGAATTATGTTTAGTTAAGATGTAGGGTTTGGGGTGTCTTCTTACCCAACCCAACCCTAATTGTATTAGGCCGACAACAGTCCTAGGGTTTCCAAACTAAATCCGAGTTTTAGCATTAGGTTGATTGATCCTTAGGGTAGAAACCCTAGATTGTTAGTATATGGGCATTCACCTAACCCAACCATTCCATAAATGTGGATAGGATTCTTTAGGTTTGAGGGTCTCGAGTTGGTGACCAAGTACGATACTACACTATAAGAGAAAGGCCCTATAGACGCGCACTGTACACGCAAAAAAGCGGGTGCATTTATAAGCGTGTGTATCAGCGCATCTATTTACGCTAGTATACAAAACACATCTATATATCCGCGTTTATAAACGTGCCTATATATGTGAAAATAAACACACATATTTTTCATTTCTCATAAAGTCCCTAAATATGACCAAACCTCTTAACAGCTAGTATTTGTTTGAATACATTAGCAACTTTACTTCTTTCTGAGTATTACAAATATACATCCAATCATTCAAAGCTAATTATATATGCTACAATGAATGATCAATCTCATCTTCAATGAGATCGGCCCTTGCTAGACTATCTACCTCTAGGTCTATGTTACCAATAGGCAATGAAACAAATAATACAATAACCTTCCATGGTGCCATTGGTATCCTGAAAGTTTGCAAGGATACCACAATCCTGGGTACTTCTCTTATCATCTATACGTTGAGTTTGAAAATGTTTGCCTTCACACCAAATAGCATTGGACATGTACTAGTAGTACATTGTTGAGATCATATTAATGATTTAGTTAAAGATGAAACATGTGAAATTATTATATCATATATAACTAAAGATAATTTAATTATAAGTATGTCTCACCTTTGATAAGCAACCTCGTGCATATTCCCACTCCTCTTGCAATATATCCATCACCTTCTCTTTTTCCATATTCTCCATTTCTTCATGTAGCCAATCTATATCAATATGACGTGGAAGCACACTTAAATGTTCTGGATATGGGACATTACGTCCATGTCTAGCACGAAATGCTTGCCTTTCGCTTACTCTTCTTGCCCTTGCTTCTTTATATAGTGTCACCCATTTACTCATTACTTCGCTGTTAAGCACACAAAATACATTTAACTTACAAAGTTCCTCTTTCATTAGCACTTTGCTCCTTCCTTGAGGTATTATAGAGGTCATCCTCAAATCTTCATCATCTTTCCATAGTTGTGGTAAAGAGGAGTCCACTTTAGTAAGATATTCAGAGATTTGTACAAGGGATGATTGCACTAACCAACCCTCAGCCATGCTTCCCTCGGGCCCTATATTTTGCCTTACAAAATCTTTTAGGGTTTTCATAAATCACTCTAGAAAAAACATCCACCTTGCATGAACTACCCCACAAATTGCGATCTCATCAATCAGATGTACGAGTAAGTGTACTTGAGTAGTCAAAATGGAGCGAGGAAAAGTTTTCTCCACCAAACAAACCACCTCAATGGACAATACTCGAGCCTCTTGCAACGTATTTGGATCGATTTCCTTCAAACTCACAAATCTACCAACATGCAATTGAGAACGATGATTAGTTTTGTCTATAAATTCAAGCGGGTTTACTATGTGAAGTACGTAATATGTAAACTAAAAAATAAGTATAAAGTATACATACCTCGCAAGCTCACCCACCTTGTAAATGATATCACGCACATCTTTCGAAACACAATGGGATATGCTAGTAGGAAGGATGAATTGTATGTAAATATTCATACATTGTTAATTAGTCTACATAGTTACTCCACTAACTAATATATTTATGGCTATGAAAATCCTTACCTGAATTTCATACATTGTTAATTAGTCCCATACTAGTAGAAGATGACGACATAATTACACGTGGATTATAAGGACAAATGTGATTTCATTTGGTATATATGTCATATTCCCTAAATGCATGTACTGATACTTACAACATGGAGGCAAACATTTTGATATTGAAAAACTAGGAAAGTCATGTCATGTTGATCCAAAAATAACCAAAAGCTAGCATCTAATCAATTTAATTGTTACTGCGCGTCTATCAGCGAGTGTAATATGTATTATCTGTGCATATACACGCGCCATTACACACGCTTACAGAAGCACTACACAAATATAATTTTTTTTAAAAAAAAGTTGTGGCTTTCTTTTCAAACCAGTGCTTTCCTGTGTTTTTTGCTCGTTTTTTGCAGTTCGAGCTTGACATCACTAATCATGTCTATCTATCACTTCATGAAGACAATGATGGAAGAAAATAAGAGTAAAAAGAGGACAGGAGGAAGGAAGAGCCAAAGATTAAAGAACAAGAGCCAAAAAGCAAGGAAGAGAAGAAGATTCAAGCAACTTACCAAGGGAAGGGAGAAGAAGGACAAGGAGCTTGCAACCTAGCCACCACCCGTCGGAACAAGCAAAGAAGGTGAGTTCTTCTTGTCTCTCTCAATCTTGTTTGCTTTCTCTGTCTGTTTGTCTCTCTCTCTCTTTACATGCTATAGACTATCATCTATGGAGGTTTTTTTGCGTGTTTTTTAACCAAGTTTGAAAAAAATGGTCCGATTGTGTGTGTCTCTCAGTGTGTCCAGATGACAGTGTAGACGCAAGTATAGACGCGGCAATAGACGCGCTGACACACGCACACAGAGAGGCAGATATAGATGCAGCATGTAATATGTTTTATCTACACAGGGTAATATGATTTTTGTTGTGTAGATGTGGAATTCTGGATCTTCCAGCACTGATCCTGAGTTGGAACGCATAAACAACACCTTAGCGGAGTTTTCTAGATGTATTAGTAGCTTTTTTGGAGGTTTTCCAAACAAGGAGCAATTCATGGGGGAGATGACCAATTATCTTGGTCGCCCTTCCACTGCAGAGGAGGTTTTTAGTGTCATGTCTGGGACACCTATCACATCTTTGCCTAGCGCTGTCGCACAAACACCAAACCTTGCACACCTGTACTAACAGGTACTCCACGCATATGCATACACATAGATCAGGTGATGTATAGGGATCAACTAAAGTACATGGATCGGCCGAAGCACGTGCATCTACAGAAGCACATGAATCGAGTGAGGTAGAGGGTAGTGCCCGTCGAGGGAGGAGGGAGAGTCATGCGGGAGGACGAGGAGGTTGAGGGCTTTGTGGGGATTGCCTAGGAGGTGGCTCTCGATCACCCTCACCGGGAAATGAGAGAGGTGAGCCTCCACAAATGTACTACTCTAGGAGGGAAGTGATAGCCTACTTGAGGAGTGTCGTGCATGCCACATACAAAGATTGCATGATTCCCTTCAAGCACCAAAAAAATGGTTTGTGGCAAGAGGTGCTGCGGGCACTACATAGAAGGTACCCTAATCCTGAGAATTCACGATTCTCAAATGATTGGGGATGGTCAAAGGTGAGAGACGCACTTCATAACAAGAGGTCTCACCTTATGACGCTCGCCAAGGAGTCATTGCGGAGACAAGAGCAGGGGTGCCCTAGATATGGCCAACCACCCAATTGCCATTGCAAGGAGTGGAAAGAGGCCAAGAAGAGAGTAGCACAGAAAATGACAAGTCACCAGCATGCAAAGGCGCGACGTATCCAGATGGCAACCATGGGATCATCGCATTATGGATCGGGTGGCAGGGAGTCATGGGAGGCTGAGTTTGTAAGTATTATTTGATTTCTTTCTTTTAATTAAATTTTGTAATTTGTTTCACTTTATTATATAGTGTGTTCTAGTACGTTGTATGTTTAAATTATTTTGTAGTATCATATCGTTTGTAGGATGCCTACTCCTAGAGAGGTAGGCTACCATCGAGGTCATAATCGGGTGTCCAGTTGGAAGCATTTCTACGAGGAGGAACTCATCACGGAGGAGCAATATAATCGTGCCATGAGGATTCCACAACCAGAAGAGGTATGTTTTATTTTTTACATGAAAAGTATAGGTAACTCTAATTTATTGTTTGTAATGGTATTTATATATCTTAATCCTTTGTGTAGGCGAACCCTGATGCAGTTGAGGATAGCGAAGGGGGGACTAGCAGTAGCGGTGGCGGCAATGGCAGCTGCACAGGAAGCGGTGGTGGTAGCGATGATGATGCCTCTTCTGAGGAGATGTAGAGGAGCTCCATGCATGCATGCCTCCCCTTGGCTTGTAGTTTTCATTTTTTATATGTATTACTTTCAGGTAGTGCTTGCGATCATGACCATGCTTGAGGTCACAAGCACTAGAACTCATCATGTAAAAACGTTTCATCTATATATATGAAATTTCGTATTCTACATACATTGTTTTGTTTTCAGTACAAAAATCTTTGAAATAATCTTTCTCTGTTTTCCCTAAGCATACAATTTGATGTTGATGGGGAAAAAAAGACAAGAGAGCATGTGGCTTGCAAAGCCACATGCTCTCTGGTTTTTTTTTCACACCTCTGTTTTGCGCGTCTATCAACGCGTCTAAATTGCAGGATAAATGTGCATCTATTCTCGTCAAAAACTTACAGAGTAAACGCTTGCACAGTTACACAGTGTATAGACACACAATATGAATATATCCACTTTTTTATAAATATGATTATATATTTACTTAGCGCGTCAATACGCGCATCTATATGCGCGTCTATATGGGTGTGTAACTCTGACTATAAGCGCGCTGTTAGACGCAAAATTTTAGACACAACAGTAGATGCGGTAATAAACGCGCCCGACATTTTTTAACATAGTTCAAATATTGTGTCTACAAGTGCATCTATGGAGCCTTTTTGTTGTAGTGCTAGGCTGCATTTCTAACGTGCCAAGCCCTAGCTAGTACTTGAGGTGTTTATCGTATTGACTAGTTATGCCTATACAAATCCTTAACAGTTATAATATTACAAATGATTTAGCTAAATTGATGTACTTGTCTTGCGACAAGGATGATCCTTTCCTAGAGATGCTAAACTTGTTCTAAAGATGTAAATAGTTGCTAGATATCACATTTCGTGCAAGTATGAGATTTGTTACATCTATGTTCTATAAGGTTTGCAATAACCCTTTTCTTTTCTTGCTAAAGTCATGAAGAATGATAATTTGGAGAATAACTTCCATGAATCCTACGAGGATTTACATCAAGGAACTATGCCTACAACCCTTTTGTCTAAGCATTTGAATTTCATGCTTTTGATAAGCCATGCAACCTTTCCTAAATGCAACTCTTGATGAAGTGATTTTTTCACATGACGAATATGTAACATGCAACCCTTTTCTAGATATAACATTGTTAATGAAGTTCATATGACATGCAACCTTTAGTCCGTTCGACAAACATCTTTGCATGTAACGTGCAAGTTTATGGTCCCATTTCCATCCTATGCAATGGACGTTAACAATTCTTTCCATGCGAGTTATAACAAAAAGCAAGATACGCTTGTTCTTTCACGGCTAAACAAGGATGCACATAACAACTTCATCTTTTAACCCTAGGCAATATTCGTTTAGGCTTGTCACTTTGAAATGCACGAAAAGGAAACATGCTACTAAGCTCGTAAGATGGATAGATAATTTACATTCATAACATTGGAAATGCAAATAACCCAATTGCATGTCATGCATTAATTCTAGTAAATCGTTCGAGTAGGCAATTTTTCCCAAATGCATTTTAACTAGGCTAGGTGAATTAGAAACATGCATAAGTGCTTCCTTTCCATGAAAGTTATTGTGCTTAACGCATTTCTTTTACGTGGAATTAAAATCGTAAAGCTTGGGCTTGAGGGCTCGTGGGGATGTCCACGTGTATGTTTGGGGAAGAACCTCCTGTGGGTGCGGCTTGCATCTTCTTGGGAGCCATAGAATTCGGCCCCAACAACTCTTCTTTAACTCTTCCGCGTATCGACTTCCTTCCTGCCCTGGACTTTCAATTCTGCGTGGGACATGGCCCTTGCAGAATGTGATTTTGACTAGACCCGCAGCGGTAAGGGTGAACAAGGCTTATAGAGGCCTTCTTTCTAGAAGCTTCTAAGCTTCTGGGCAGAAGCTACGTGGAGAGAGAAGAGGTCGTTTGGAGGGAGAAGATACTGATGACGAAGAGAGAGGTGTTAATGAGGATGGTAATGGCAGAGGAGAGGCGGCATTAGCGCTACAATTGGCGGCTGGCGGCGAATGGTGGCGGCGGCGTTCCCAGGTAGCACGGCGGCCTCTCCTTCACGTGCCCTTTTGATCGTACCTCCCCCCAAGGCTAAGGGGGAGGTTATATAGTGCTTAAGGGGGGGGGAGAGGTGGCCACATACGTGGCTGGTGCATGCCTCCCCCCTCATACACCACACTCCACCACTATGCCTCCTTCTCCCACTCCCTCTCCTCCAGCCATGCATCGGCTGGGGGAAGGGATAATTAGTAAAAAAAATTGCCCAAATTCTCACTATTTTCAATTTCCCCTTTTTCCCTAGAAGGGAGTTCTCATGCGGCTTTGCGGTTTTTAATCCTCGACCTCATTTGCACAATGCGGATGGACTCGTTATTGCGCGTGCGGGGTAACCACTTGACCACCGTCATTAGTCGACGTGGGAGTTGACTTTGCACAGCTTTACGTGCGCATGCGGTGATCAAAGCTCCTTAATATTTCGAGAAGAAATATTACACTACATGATCTGAGAGGTGGAAAGTGTGCCACAGAGGACATGTTGATAGATTTCAACATTTTGAAGCCACCTATCTAGTCTGATGTCGAATCCAAGTTCGTTTGGGCCTCCAAAATGAAAAAAACCGCTTGCATTCAATGTGAAAAGTAAACATTTGAAATGTATGTTTTAGTAATTAAGTCTAATAACTTAATTAAAAGCTTTTCAGCCCAAAAACTCAATGACTTGGGGGGGCACATTTTTTCCAGTGCCCCCTCATTTTCATTTTTGGCAAGTTTCCAGAATGGAGAGAGGCAAGAGGAATGGAGAGGGCAGCAAGATGAGAAATCTGCATGCTATCTATCGCTTCAATCAATTCAGAAAATGATCAAGGGAATCAAAATTTTACTTCTTATTCTTTCTCTCTCCTCTCTCCTCTCTTCTCTTGCGTTTCCATGGTTGATTCTATGAGAGAAGGGGGATGGGGCATGGTGTAAGATATGGATTGTGGGATGATATTGGAGCATGAAGGAGCATAGATCAAGGTTGGGAGGAGCATTAGTGGCTATTGGGAAGCATCAGTGGGCCTTCTAATCACGAGATGCATATGATGTAAAACGTGGTTTTATGAGTAAGTCATAAATTTAATTGTTTTATGATAAATTCCATTCATAAATGGTTAAAGATGGTTGTTAATGTTGTGATATATTATAAATGTTCGAGAATTCAAGAAAAATCACTCATCTAATAATTCTTTTATTATAAACATGCAAAACCCACAACTTGCGATTTAGGGAAAATCATGAGGTTTTAGAGTTTTGTTGTGTATATGGTGTTCCTATGGGATGGAGTGTGATAGAAAAGTAATTCTCAACAACCTTAATCAATCCAATTTAGAAAAAAAAAATATCAATATTTATCAATAAATAAATAAAAAATAGGGGAAAAAATAAAAAATAGGTTTTTGTATCCTAAAAATAGAAAAAAAATACATTTGTATTTGTGAATGTATGATAAGACTAAGGCATGATAATGAGCCTCAATTCATCCATATCTTTACATTAAAATAGGTATTTGCTACTTTAATGAATGAAAAATACATTTAAAAATGCTCTCTAAACCTACCATCCAAATGCTGATAATAGGGAGAAGGGGAGTCTTAAGGGTTGGTAATATACTTAAATCTGATTTTTTTCTAATGCATAGCATATATGATATGTAGTTTTAAAATTTAAGCAGGCCTAGTAGCATGAGCATGCTCGGTGGTGGCCTCATGCAATGCATCAATTACGTCTAGAGTAAAGGCATAAAAAGAAATATTTTTGCACCTTCACAATGCTGGTTGTTAATGAAAAATTTGTTTGAGCACTACGAATCATACACAATTACATTGCACGTAACATATGATATCATCCTAGATGCATAGCAATGGTTTTCACTAGCAATGACCTACATTGAGGAGGTGAGGTACCCTAAGTTGTAGGGATAGTGGTTCATTTCTTTTAGGGAGTATTTAGTGAAGAAATATATTACATCTCTTGGAATGATTCATTAAAAGAGTGGAGCATATATCATATATGTTCTATAAATGAGAAACGCATCTTGGGGCCAATCCATGAGGTGTAGAAGAGTCGTAGTGGGACTAGGGTAATAAGTCGAAGGGCACTCCTTTTGTTTATGCTTACATGGTATATTACACTGATATATGGAGGGATTCCCTCTAAGGAGTGTAAGAAGGGTTATCTATTGGATTACAATCCTTACAAACACAAAGTTCTACATTAGTGGTTAGGGTAGTACACCCCTTAGATGCTCCTAGTGGCTACGAGGATGATGGGTAGTTTGGGTGCATAGTAGAGGCCTAACTAGTGCCATGGAGTGGGCCCATTTTAGGTTAGGACATGTGGTGCATTTGTAAGGATCCGCTAATAAGTGGTGGTCTCTGAATGCCAGTTGATAGGGACCACTTTATTAGTGTATGCCAAAAGGTAGTGAAATAGATCTAAAAGACCATCAAGCCAAGCTTTAGAAGCAAGAAAGAGATGAACATGATAGATAATGAGCCAAAAATATTAGGAGATATTCTTTGCAATGGAATGGCTCCATATCCCTACAAGGGAGGGGTCTTAGTAAACCTAGCCCCACACATAGTCGATTAGGAGAGGAGGAGGAGGAAGTTCTAGTACTTTCCCTCTCCCAATTAGTCAAGCCATTTTGTGTGGGGTAGTAGTGCCATCCATTCAAACTCCTTTGGAAAATCCAATTGTTATAATGTCATAACCCATTGCAATCCCAACAAGAAGGCCGACTTGCCAGCCTTAGGATTTCCTCTACCCATTTTAATGGGTTAGCAGAGAAAGATACAAAACTTCATATTAATGAGTTCCAAAAGTTAATGTTTAACTATCAAATCCAAGATGAAGGACACTTGATGATATTCTTTAATATGACTCTGAAAGGACAAGCTACAATATGGTATTATAGCCTAGAGGCTAGAACCATAACTACGATTGATTTATTCTTTGTGGCCTTTTGGAGAGAGTTTTCCCCTAAAAGGGAAGGTTGATACTGGCTACGTGTTCTCAATGTAACATGCCAAGAACCTCATGAGAATTTTCAAGGCTATGCCAAGAAATTGAAGGAAGTATTTCATAAGTTGCAAACATATATTCCCATGGCAGCTCTTGCTAAGCTACAATACTTTTTGCATGGCCTACGAGACTTTAACATTCTGGTGTAGTTGAGCAGTGTTTCTCTTGCTGACATGGATACGACTATTACAGCTGACATGGATACGACTATTACACAAGCACAGAGGAGGTAGAGTCGCGATGATTACAGGTGGCCTATATCTTTAGGGAAATCTGGAATCCAAGTCTAGCTGTTGGAATTAATTTGGCACTGATGAATGGAGGTCAAGGGATTCCCATGAGTACTTTCAATGTGAGAGGAAGTAAGATTCAAAATGGGCCCATGTTGCTACCTCCTCCCAGTGTGACCATGCCTATGGCTATAAGTTAGATGGCTTCACCAGGTGTTGGAAACCAAACAATAAATCCTAATGTTGTTCCAAGGAATCAACAACCAATCCCCAACCAAGTGATTAGGCCAATGGAATGACAAGTAGACAATTGCGGCTATGAGTCAAGTTCCTCGAATGTCCTTGGCAAAGTTAAGGATATGATGAAGCACTATGTTGACATGATCACCAAACAATATAGGAAAATAGTTGTTGATGCCATTTCCCCTAACAAATAGTGAATTTTGATAGGGAGTCAATGCTCTGAAGAGGGTGCCCCCTCAAGATTTAGTATTGTAACTAGGCAGAAGCCAATATTTTCCTAAGAATAGTCCAAATGTCAATTGTGGCATATGTAGAAAGTCTAGCCACTTAACTACTACCTGCTGGAGCAAGATTAGTTCTCTCCAACAAGGAGGTAAATAGCCAAGTCCAGTCAACCATCGAGCCCAATGAAAACGTTTGATCCCAAAGAGGCAAACCCTTATGAGCTTGGAGAGAATGAGTCATAGGACAAAGCCTCAAAGAAGTTAAAACGAACCATGCAGCCTTTCCCTACATTTCTGAATGAAATATTCATACGCTGAATGAGCATTACTCAACCTTTCCTAACTACTTACGTAGTTGATTGAGATTTATGCCAATTGACTAGAGTTTAACCTACTTCATGCAGCCCTAGAATCATTTCCATGCCTTGCAAATTCCTACGGTTGTTACCAACCTTCTTTAATGAATCATTGCGAAGAAAGAGATGTCTAATAATGCGACATGCGATTTAATCTTTAGTCAGCCTCATTGAAGATGTTTGTGTCAATGGCACTGAAGCTTCTAATCTACAGGTCATCCAACGAGAGGTCAAAAGGATAAAGATGATGACAAGGCAAGGCAAAACTTGTTGAGGGAAACCCTAAGCAAGATTATAAGGGAATGCAAGTCCTTAATCTCGACATGGAAGGTAGACCTCTAAAAGCCATTGATAGTAAAGCTAACACTAAGAAGGATAAGGAATTGCCAAAGAAGAAGAAAAAAGCTAAGAAAGAGGCACCAAATCCTATTCAAAGACCAAAGGAGAGAATGGTTTGATGGGAAAAGAGAGGTATTGCTAGCTATCATGAATTTGATTTAGCAATTTCTCTTTGAGAACTTAAAAGACCAAAGGAGAGAATGGTTTGATGGGAAAAGGAGAGAATGGTTTGATGGGAAAAGAGAGCTATTGCTAGCTATCATAAATTTGATTTAGCAAGTTCTCTTTGAGAAGTTAAACTTGATGTAAACCTATTGCAGTTGATTAAGTTGTCTCGAGGATTGCGTAAGGAATTTAAAAATATCCTACACATAGGGTATATTATGGAGCACTTGGGCATAGCGCGGATAGGAGATGATTGGTTTGAGTATGCTAAAAAGTATTGTCCAAGGGTAGCACCATATATTAATGGAATATTAGTGGACCATGCTATTGTAGAGACATGGTCCCCCATCAACATTATGAGTTCGAAATTGATGGAGAGACTAGGTCTAGAAATAAAGAAAGATGCCTCCATGATTCTCTGAATGGGTGATGATAGTTTGAGACAACTTGAAGGGTACATTAATAGTCCATGTGATTGTTGCCAATGTGGAATGGGTTTTGGACTTTAGGGTAATTAGGTTCATAGGGTGGCCTAGCTATCAAGTATTGCTAGGTAGGCCATGGATCTTACAAGCAAACTGTTAGGTTGATATACCCACTGGTTAGTTGATTTTTGGCAAATGTGCTAGACGTGTAGTAGTAGATGCTTACCATGAATCTCCTCAACGTGAGAGAGTTTCTTTATCCTCTACAGAGATAGATACATTGGAGGATGCAACTAGTAGTGTGATGTCATCAAGTGACAAAACCAACAAGGGATCCACTACATATGATATCTATCAAGTAACTTCAAATGAGCCAATAGAGGCTCAGGATAGGATAAGAGATACAAACGTAATTGAGTTGGACCTTGGTACGTTGAAAGATTCATGGCCAATTAAATTAGGGTCCTTTCTCAATTTGGAAGAAAGGAAGGACTATGTCTCCCTGATTTAGGAATTATACGACATCTTTGCTTGGAGTTATGACAAGCTAAGAGGTATTCCTCCCATCCTGACTGTTCATATCATTCCCCTAAAGGAAGGTACCCACATGTGCAATAAAAATTAAGGTGCATGCCTTTCAAATTAAGGGATAGGCTATTCGAGGAGCTTACAAAATTACAAAAAGTTGGCTTGATACTTTTGGTACAACACACAAAGTGGTGTTTGCTAATGGTAAGTAGAAAAAAGAAGAATAATCAAATTTGGCTTTGCATAGATTTTACACAGAGCTTAATAAGAAAATTGTAATCCATCACCATTCATTGATCAGATTTTAGATCAATTAGCAAGTAGGAAAATCTATTCATTTATGGATTGCTTTACTAGATACAACCAAATGGCTATTAGGAAGGAAGATAAAATGAAAACGACATTTATCACTGTCTTTGGTATCTTTATGTATCATGTGATGGCCTTTGGGTTATGCAATGCACCAGGGTCTTGGAAATGTACAACTTATAAGACTTTTAGTGACATCTCTCCCCAAAGGAGTTAAAAGTTCTCGTTGATGATATGGGGGCAGCCACCAAAAGTGAAAGGCAACTGATTATGTTAACGAAATATTTTGAGCATTGTAGATAGTTCTATATTGCTCTTAATCTACGAAAGTGTGTCTTTGGGGTACCTTATGGGTTGTTACTAGGCCATCTGGTTAGTTCACCTGGTATTGTGACTGACTCGAGAAAGATAAAGGTTATAGTCGCTATGAGTCCACCACACACTCCAAAAAATATACACAACTTTTTGTCATGAGTGGAGTATTATTGAAGATTTATCAAAGTGTTGGCAGAAAGAACATTGCCATTGACAAACTTGTTATGTTTTAATTGTCTCTTTAATTAGAGAAAAGCTTGTCAAGTATCCTTAGGATATGAAGTAGGAACTAGAGAAAGTGCCAATCCTAAAAGCACCCAAAAGAGGTGAGGTCTTTTATATATTTTTAGTAGCAATAATGCGTAGTATTAGTTGTTGTTTAGCCCAAATTCGGAAAGAGAAATAGTATAATCCAATTGCCTTTGCTAGCTGGAGATTAGGAATACTGAAAGTAATTATACTTATATGGAGAAATTGTGCCTTGGAATGGTTTTCACAATAAAGAAATTTAGGCACTATATTCTCTATGAGAAGATGGTATTTTTTATGAAGGTAGAGGGACTTAAACTATTGATGAATAAATTGCAATTGATTGACCGTAGCAAAGTGGTTAATCACTTTGCAAGAGTTTGATTATGAGATTAGAAGTAAGCCACCAAAGCTGTAGGGTATTGTGGAACATCTTGTGGATTTTGGGGAGAAAAAGGAAATTTTGGCTAAAGGAAGTGACATTGAAGGTTTACTTAAAATGGATACAACTTCCATCCCTTCCTGGTATGCAGCTATAATGCATTATCTATCTACAAGAGAGGTGGGGACTTCTCTATTAAAGTTTCAGAAGAGAAATATTAAGCAGCAAGCACTACGCTTTTAGATTATAGTGAGTGTCTTGTATCGGAAAAGTATGGATGAGATTTATCAACGATGTGTAGTACTAAATGAGATAGCATTCATTCTTGAGGAATGCCATGATTCAACATGTGGGAGACATTTTTTTGGATGGCTTATTGCCTAGTGAGAGTGGATTTTAAAGACCATTTTTGAAGTGAAAAAGAGCTAGGAGGCCGTAAAATACCAAATTTTCATGAAAAATGAAATGGTTGTGGATTGATGAGCTAGAGTTTTCCTAGATGGAGTTCATGCCAAGAACCCAACGCAAGTCTTGTTTCGTTGATTGGAGTTTGTTTGACCCCCCATTTAATCCCTGCAAGGTTTCACGTTATGAAGGAGCTACATGATTTGGGAGCTGGAAAGTGCACGGTAGGTCCCAGATTTATAGATTTCGACATCACAAAGCCATCCGGTCATATGGATCTCAAATACAAGCTTCTTTACCCCTCTAAAAGTGAAAAATACACTTCGGTTGCAATGTGAACACAAACAGATGAACTAGATATTTTAAAATTAAAACCTTAACCTTTATTAAGAGCAATAAAACCGAATCTTTTTCTTGAGAATCATGCCTCTCCGATGTTGGGCTTGAGGGAGAATTGACTGCACATTTGTGATCCACTCTTTGAGGGCTTTGTTCTAGGTGTAAGCATGAGGATTTTCATGAAGGGAATGAAAATTTTGATTTTTAGTCTCTCGTCTCTCCTCTTGCTACCTGTTCACACACATGATTGTATTAAGAGAAGGGGATGGGGTTTGATGGGCATTTTTTATGGAATGATGGTACATGAGCAAAGGAGATCATAGATCGAGCTTTGAGAGAGCATCAGTAGCTAGCCAATAATGAGCGTCAATGGCCTCCCGACCATGAAATACGTGTCTCCAAAACTAGGTTTCTATGTGTAAGCACTAATTTCATTTGTTTCGTGATAGATGTTTGATGAAATTGTTTGTAGATGGATGTCTTTGATTGATAATGCTGAAATTTATCAGAAATCTTGAAGAAAATCATAAAATTTAGTCATTTAACAATTTATACCAAAACATGCAAAACCTGTAATTATGCAATTTTTATATAAATGAAAATTTTGGGAGTTTTATTGTGATTTTGGGGTTTGTATGAAGTGAAAATAAATATGAAATCAATGCTTTAGTAATTGTGATAAATTTCAACTCATAAATAAAAAATGTTACTTTTTTATTTAAATAAATAAAGAAAAATAGTGAAAAAAATGAAATTTTAGTTTTTTCACTAGAAAATTAAGAAAAAATATGTTTTATGTCCATGAATGTATGGCATGGTTATAGCATGATAGATAAGCCTCAGCTCAGCTATGTCTTCATGTTAAAGTCAATTTTTATCACTTTTAATAGAAAAACACATTAAAAAATCGCTCTTTACACCTATCAACAATGCACAATCTAAATAGTAGGGGGAAAAGGGGGGTTTTAATCGTGATTATTTGTTGATAAAATTTGGAACTCTGATCTATTTGTTTGTGCATACCATATGACATTTATAATTTAAGATTAAGGGGATTGAGCAGCACGATGATGCTCGGGATGACCTTCAATAATGCAGCATAACGTGTAGGTTGGAATCATTGAAAGAAATGTTTGTTGCACTTCACACAATGCTAATTTACTAACCATAAAATTTTTGAGCACTATGGCATTCACAGTTGCATTGCGCATATCACATGGTAATTCCTAGATGCATTGCAATTGGTTTCTTATACACATGACCCACGTTGAGTTGTGAGACACCTAAGCTGCTATAGGTTTAGGCATTCGGGTTCCTTGGGAAACTATTAAGTGAGAAAATATATTATCTTGTGAATCATTTTAAATAAGAGTGAAGTTTGTGACACCTTTGCTATTTGTGTTAACGGTGCATCGAGAGAGGGGCCAATCCCCCCGGTGTAAGAGAGTTGCACTGGGGCCACTGCATTCAACCAAAGGGATGCCTCCTTCTATTTGTGCTTACAAGGTATTCTATACCAATCTATGTGTAGAGACTCTCTCTGAGGAGTGTGTGGCTTAATCGTTGGACTACAATTGAAAACAAATGCAAGATTCATGATAGTAGTTAGGGTAGTGTGTCCCTTATACACTCTTGGTTGCAAGGTCGAGGGGATGTGGTTTTTTTAGTATATAGAGGCTAGACTTAGTGTAGGGTCCCTTTTAGGTCTTGATTAGGTGGTGCATTTTCTGAGAGCCGCTAATAAGTGGCAGTTTTTGAATCTTGGTCAATAGGGACCAATTCATTAGTGTATGCCAAAAATGAGTGAATTAGACTCACAAGACCGTGAGGGGCAGATCAAAAAAGAGGTGAACGAGCTAGACGGCTGGCCAAAATAAATAGAAGATATTCTCTGCACAAAGGAGTGGTTCAATATCCTTATAAGGGCAGGGTCTTGGTAACCCTAGCTTGATGCAGAGTCCGTTAGGAGGAGAAAGCTCTAGTACTTGATCCTCCCTTTCAATCAATCCATCCACTTCAAGTGGAGTGATAGCTCTGGTTGTCCAAACTTGGATAGAAAATTCAATTGTTACCATGGTAGCACAATCCATTGCAATTCCTACTGGAACGACGAATTTTTTGGCCTTAGGGTTTCCTCTACCCATTTTTAATGGTTTAGTAGAGGAAGATGCAAAATTGCATATCAATGAATTTCAAAAGTTAAAGTTTAACTGTTGGATTCAAGATGAGGGACACTTGATGATGTTCTTCAATATGACTTTGAAAGGATGAGTTACAATGTGGTATCATAGCCTAGATGGTGGAACCATAACTACGTTTTGACTTATTCTTTGTGGCCTTTCAAAGAGAGTTTGCCCCTGAAAGGGGAGGTAAGTATTGGCTACGTATCCTCAATGTTAAATGATAAGAACCTCATGACAATGTCACTGGGTATGCCAAGAAAGTGAAGGAGGTATTTTGTAAGTTGCAAACCTATATTCCTATTCCAACTGTTGCTCAGTTGCAATATTTTCTTGAATGGGCTAGATTTAACATTAAAGTGCAGTTGAGTAGTGTTTCTCTTGTTGCTGACATTGATACATCTATTACATGAGTAGAAGAGGTAGAATCGTGATTACAAGTGGCTAATTCCTTTGGGTGAAACTAGAATTTGAGTTTAGGGTTTGGAAATACTTTAGCACTAACGAATGGAGGTCAAGGGATGCCCATGAGTCCTCCTAATGAGAGAGGAAGCATAATTCCAAATATGCCCACATGTTGCTAGCTCCTCCAAGTGTGACCATGCATATGGCTAGTCAAATGGCTCCACTGACTATTGGAAGCCCAATGATAAATCCTATCGTTTTTCCATGGAATCAATAGCCAATCCCTAATCAAGTGGTTAGGCCAATGGAACAACACATAAATGATTGTAGCTATGAGTCAAGTGCCTCAAATGTCCTTGGAAAAGTTAAGGATATGAAGAAGCACTATACTGATATGATTAGGGAACAATATAGAAAAATAGCCATTGATGTTAATTTCCTTAAGAAGCAGTAGAATTTGATAAGGAGTCGATGCCTGTGGGAGCTTTCGCTCAACCATCAAGACCCACAGACCGCTTATTGTTTCAAGCGTTCCAAGCAAGCTCTAATGGCTAACTCTCACATAGCCGATGCGCCCTCGATCCTACGAGTGTAATGAGCTTACCTTGATGCCGATATGAGTTGCCTCCTCTCTTCCACACTCCGGTAGCTCCATGATCCTAGATGCTAGCTCAAGCATGCTCAAGCATGCTCAAGCCTCCTCCTTCTCCAAGATCCAACCTCCATAACCGTGCGTGCAAGAGAAGGAAAGAGAAAAGAAGAGAAGAGAATATGGTGAAGAGCTTCACCCCCTTGATCCCTCACTTCCACTCACTCCCTCCCTCACTCTCACAATCACTCCCTCTCAAGAGCACACACAAGCAAGGAGAGGAGAAGAAGAGAAGAAGAGGAGAGCTCTTGTTGGGCACACACCAAAGAATGAGCTTCCATTCACTTTTTGAACTTTATATATACAAACCCTAAAACCCCATGGGCACCCATCCTTTTTTACATGACCGGCCATTGTGGCAAGGTCCCTTTTTCTAATTCCCTCTTTTTGCTTCATGCCCTAGGCCTATATTCAACTATTCTTTTACAGGTGGCACAAGAGGGAGCCTGATGCTCTTTTACAAGAGTTCTTGGAGTTTTTGAGACGCCTTTTATTTAAAACTACGCTTTTGGCCCCGGCTTAGCTTTGGAGCCCGCCTGCATGTCCTTGCCCCTTTTCCATCTTCTTTCTACTTTTTCATTCGTCCTTCTACCTTCTCGGTTTGGGGTTAACATTACCCCCCTCCGAGATGGGTGGTAGTCCCATGGCACTCTTGTCAACTATTGGTGTTTTAAGAGGCAGTTGGCGGAGCAGTCATGTGAGGGCAGATCAGCATGTAGACTCGGGTGCTCGTAGAAGCGTGGTAGTAAGGTTGATTGGAAAAGAAATGGATGTTGATGGGGGCCTCCAAAGTCGATGGATGGGTGCGCTGGTGGTGCTTGGAAGGACAGGGGGTGGTGCTTCACCTAAGGAGGGGGATGTCTATCTTAGTGTACAGTGCAAGTGGCTCAGGGTGACAAGTCTAACCATAGGTGAGTGGCCTCCCTAGGTATGTCCTGCCCTTGATGGGCCCTAAGCGTGAAGTGGGGGAGCAAAAAGGGCTAGGGGGTTAGGAGTGGAGCCGGCCGATCGACGCCACTGGGCACGCCTAACTTGAGGACCCCTAGGTGCGGTGATTGTGCTTTATGTGGTGCTGAGTGATTGTGGAAGTGAGTTGTCTTGTTTATTCCATGCGTAAGGATCCGCTTGCATGGTTTTCTTTTTTGGCACTATACTAGGAGAACGACAACCTGTTCCTAATCTTCCTTGTCTGATTGAGGCGGAGAAAGGGGTCAGATGGACTTGCTAAAAAATTGACGGCATGTACCCTTTGAGGTTCATGCGGATGTGGAGAGAGGTGATGGAGAGAAAGGGATGGTTGCACCTAGTAAACTGGCTGTCGTTCATATGTTCTAGGAGATCCAGGCAAAAGGAGAAGAAGGCTAGCTCTCATCATTAGGCGCGCCATGGCACAACTATCAATAGCGTTGGGGTCAAAAAAGAGGGGGGCAAGCCACATTCTTGTGGGTTCAGGTCCTGCTTGAGCAATAGCTTAAGTAGCCTAAGGTAACTACAGGTAGTTATAAAGGCGGGATCAGGACACGAGGAGAAGTCCATGAGAAAGCGCGTCATGGAATCATTTAGGCTTCCTAAGTCAAAAAGGAGGGCATGCTTGAAGGAGGCAACGGTGGAGTTGTAGATGATGGGGAAATCATGCCGCCCATGGAGGGTGGCAAAAAAATCCACACCTACCCTACGAGGATATGCCATGAATGTGGGTTTGTTCCTCTCGTAGGGTCGGGTGTTGCAAAATGCCATCTAGGCGAGCATGCTAATATTGCACACTCACCTCCTCCAAAGAGGTTGGCAGTTGTAGCCCTGTACAGTGTGTGGTATTTCAAACACCTTGTCTTGCCAAAACTCTGCTTCCTCCGTGCCCCACTGAGTGGGGGTCTTTGTTCTTTCTTCTAGCCATTTTTGGCCCAATCGGCCGCCAGTCCGCGACCATCTCCTCCATTACCTTAATTGGTAGGACCCTTCTCAGGCTGTTAGGCATGAGGAAGCTGAAGGTGAAAGGGTCCTTTTCATTTTCTTGCCGTTCCCAAATCACCAGCTCCGCGTGGAATCCTGCTGGGAGGTCATCGGGGCACGGTGGGAGGGGTCGGACGGCTGTACGACTGGTTTGGCTCTTAACTGCCTCCTGGTTTCTTCAACTAATTTCCTCTGTCGCTCCCCGAGCATGGTTTGTCTGTCCAAGGGCGGGTTGATCTGTTTTGCTGTTCCTAATCATGCGGCGAGGGGGTTTGTGGGATTATTTCTTCACTGGTTCTCCTTATGATGATCAACCTCCTCCCCCTACTGGTCATCTAGTTGCGCTCCTTCCTCAAAGCCGAGTGCATCCAACTCCTGGGGGGTTAGGCTGGCTAATAGTAGATACTTTCGTTGTTCTTCTAAGCCTAGCCTAACCTCCGCAAGTTGGGGTGGTATCTGTAGCCCCACATGCAGGGCCCTGCTTGCGATGCTCAGTTTCTTCTGCACCACCTCCAATGACTCCTTTCCCTCTGACCGGGTTGTGTCCAGTAATATGTTGAGGAAGGCATGTTGTTGGGCACTGAAGGCTGTCTGGACGTGTCTGCTTTACTTTTTGCCAAGATTTTTTCTTTTTCCACCAAAGAGAGGCACCGCACTAGTGCCTTCACCCGTTTCTCATTCTGCCCGCGGCCCATTCCTCTGCCCTTTTGTTCATTCCTTCCATGCTCTCCCCCTGCTTCTGTGCTAGGGTTACGAGCTTTTGCTCCTGGGCTCTGATTTCTCCGCTCATATTCTCGTGCTCTTTCCTTCCGAGGTGCAGTTGGTCGCGATCTCTTTTTGGTGCTACTCCCTCTCTTGTCTTCTCTCCTCTTCTTTGGCATTTAGTTCCTCCATCATGTGCTCGATGTTGGCGGTTCTCACCTCCAGTTCCCCATGTTGCATCAAGAGGAGCTTGTATTCCCACTACATCTGCACCAGTTCTTGATTTTTGTCCTCAAGTCGTTGTTTGTAGCTTTTTTCATGTCTTTCTTGGCTTTCAATTCTTGCTTGAGGTAAAAAATTTGTCGTTGTTGCATGGCTATTATGCGGGTTTTCTCCAGTTGGAAGGCAGCTACTGACTCCTTTTCTACCACCAACTTAGCCCACTGCCATTCTCTTTTCCTCCTTCGCCCTCTCCAATTGGGAGAGTAGCTTGGTGACGTACTCGTCATAACTAGCTGGTGCCATCATTGTTGTGTGGGCTAGGGTGGTCGAGGCCTCCACACGCGGATGCTTCTGGTCTTGCCTCGACTCAGCATCTGTGATTGGCCTCTTTTGCCCCGTGGCCGTGGTTTCTATGCTCTTCCCCTAGGCCATTTCTTTACTGATGAAGTATTGCATCCAGGCCACAAAGTTGGAAACTTCCATGCTGGTGGGGATGCTAGGGGTGAGTATAGTTGGTTCGGTGGTGGGTGCTATGAGGGTGGGGATAGGATGGAGGGGGGCCTTGCCTTTGCCTTCCAGAACTGTGGTCGATGCGACTTCTGGTACCTACATGCTAGAGCTAGGCCCTTTTTCCCTCAGCTGGCTCCAGACTTCTAGATCATCAGCCGTGTACTCTAGCTCAATGGACTGGTGTGTGGCCTCGACCAAGTCCTCCTCCTCCTTTCTTCTTAGACCTCTTCTTCCTCCGTAGCTCTTCTTTGCCTTTCATTTCATCCTTCCTGTATTCTTCCTCCAGCTTCTCCTTTTCTTCCTGCTCTTCTCTTTTCCTCTTCTTAGCCTCCTATTTTGATGCCTTTTTAGCCTTCTTGACTTGCTCTGTTGTTTCTTCTTCTTCCTGTTTCCTCTTCTTCTCCCTCTCCTCGGTCTCCTTGAGGGATTGTCTTTTTGCTTTTTCCAAATCCTCTTTCTCCTTCGTGCGGCCTTCATCCGGTTTCTTTTTCTTCTACGTTGTCTTCTTCTTGGGTTCCTTGACCTGCTTTTTGCTTGATTAATCTTCTTGCCCCTGTCCTTCCTTATCAGTCTCAATCTTGTCACTGGACCTCTCTTGGTACTGATGAGGGGGTGACCTATCGGGCGTTTCCCCTTCCCCCTCTTCTGCATCCTGCATCTCTTTCATGGCCTCCTAGATGAGCACTGTTAAAATGCTTCCATAGGTGATGAATGAGGCCTTGGACAAGGCCTTCTTTCTTTCTGTGGCCCTAGACGTTGGAGACTCTCCTCCTATAGATGTGCTTCCTAAATCCAGCACTTTAGCCGATTGGTCTATAGTTTTGCACACATAGCCATTCCAATTGACTTCATGCAAGGTATGAGACGCTACGTTCTCCAGCACTGGTATACTGATTTGGTGCATCAATGCATTGTAGCGCTGGCTGGAGAAGAGCGTGTGTACTAGTTTTGCCTGCAATATGGTTTCTGCATCAGGGATGTCTTGAATGTTGATGCTGTCATTTGTCAACACGTCCTCCTTTCTCATTCTCAGCATGGCGTACACATCTCTCTTCTGCTTCTTTTCTATTTTCGGTTCCAGTCCCATCGCCTTCTCCACCAAGGCGGGGGTTAAGCGAACCAGCACCTGCTTGGCGTTTTGTCCCCTACCTATTGTGACGGTTTCGCACTCGTTGTCAGGGTCATAAGACCTGGGAAATTCCACACACTTTGTGTGGTCGGTTTCTTGGGTTCTTGTGCAAATCTTTCCAGGTACTTGGTGAAGTTGCATTTTTCAACGACTCTCCTGGCCGCCTCCTCCTTGGCCACCAAACCTTCTATGTTGTGAATGGTTCGAAACTTTAGCTAGTTGTAGGTGCGGCTCTCCAGAGTGATGTTGTACTGCGCTCTTTCCTCTTCCGTGAATGGAAGTCAGTGGGCACGGTCTTGTTGCGACATCTTTTGTTCCTATCATAAACCCCAGTTTCCATTAGTTCTTCCAAATTAATAATACAAAAACATCATAGACTGAAAAGGAAAGACTCTATGTGTTGATTGAATGAAAGTCTTAAAATCCTATCCAATGTGGAGCCTTCCTTTTTGGCTTTAACTTTTTGCCTTTTATTTTAAAGTTCTCTTGACATCTTTATATCTCGCTTGTTGCCTACGCGCTTATGCTTTTTGCATGATTTTTATTGGTTTTAATTGATCTCTTGATTCACCTTACTGCCCTTCCCTTCCCAGCTTGAGAAGAATCCTTACTAGGATTGAAAAAGTGGGAGGTTGAGGACCTTGGGCAATGGGTCTTAGGAGTCATCAGTGTGGGAATCAAGTGTAAAAATCGCGGTTATACTCTAACTGAGCTGTGCAATCAAGATCAAAAGGGTGAGTGCCAACGTGTGCTATGTAAGTGAGAACATCTGTTAGGAAGTCACCGGAGGCACTGCGACTAGCAATGTGTAGCTCCTCCTCAGTCAGTAGGCGATCGAGGTAAGGATGTCCCTTGATGTGCTCTTCCAGGGGGCAGTTGCGAAGAGTGGTTAACACTCTGTATGAGGTTGGTGTGATATAAGTGGGGTCGTACTCCACTGTTTTGATTGTGTGGAGCTGCTCCACATTGGTCATGACTCGGCATCCCTCTACTTCCCATTGCAACCTAAGAGTGTACCAGTGCCGCAAGAATGGGGATTCAGTTCCCAGCAAGTTGGGATAATTCTGCAATTTCTTGGTTGGTGATGGCCGAAGTGGTTTGATGATCATATGACATTATGAGGCACTGTTTGAGGGCTTGCTCTTTAGAGACCTCATTGTCGAGCAATACAACAACGGAGTTTGCTGCCTTTGCGAAGGCAAGTTCAAACATCTCCCAAGAACAAGGCATCGTGCGAATTTCAGTTGCAAAAGGCTCGGGAAACAAGCCTAAGTCCAAGCGGTCATAGCTTAGAGCTAGCTCTCTAAAGGTGGCATCGAGCCGTCTAATGCAATCAACCACGTCATCCCCTATATCTTCGGCTAGATCTAAGGCCAGTGTCAAAAATGACTTCCGCTCGTAGGAGGGTTTAAGACATGCCGGTGGTTGGGGTTTGATGGCACTAGAGCCTTTGATAGTGGATAGTTGTGGTTGCGGGTGTGCCTTAGGTTGTAGTTGGGCTTCCTCGCTTAGGGCTGGGGGAGCAGTAGCTACTTCTAATGGAGTGCTTCCTTCAACGTGGATCATTGTAGTCGGATGGACTCTAATGGGTGATGGGTCATGTGATGGTGTCTGTCGTTTGGGCCGGTAGGCTTGTTCGAGTCTCTCGTGCATATGTGTAGATGGGCTTGATGGATGTGGGCTTGGGGAGTATTGCAGCTCGTGGTTTTGAGGTTTCATGGGGCTGGGGGTGATCAAGCCCGAGGGTAGCATACAAGTGGTAGTCTTGGCAAGGTGGACTTTGGGATATATAATGAGGTGTTTCCCTCATAGTAGCCTTGCACGTGCAAGAGGGCTTTGGAGACCCACCTACGTCGGATCATGCCCTGATTTCTGTAACTGCACCTTGGTGTCCTAGGTTTAGAGCTATGGGTCTTATGAGGTCATGTGTGATGACTCCTAGGCGGCGGTTGTGGCTGTTTAGGCCTCCATTGGAAACTAGGCTATTGAGCCTTAGCTTTTGTCACTACGAGTAGTGGTTCTTAAGAGGTGGTGGGGGGCGGCTGGGCACTACCCTTCACCTTAGATTCGGATGCTAATAGTTCTATTGGTGGTTGTGCGGACTGCTCCATCGCGCCACCCTTGCTGAAAGGTGTATCAATGCGGATGTTGCCTATGGCAAGGTGAACACGTTGCGACTCATAATTGACATGGCAATGAGTTTGCTTCTTGAAGGTTCGCCCTAGCAATGTCTCCGTGCCTGCATCCTTGGTTTTTGGCAGCACGTAGAAGATCATTGGTACAATTTCAATCTCGATAGAAACGGCGGCCCTGCACTTGCGAAGGAGTGCATAGGAGTGGCCCCCATATGGATTTAACCTAGCGTTAGTGGGTTGTAGTGGTGGTTTGCCAAGTTGGGTCCAATGATCATGAGTCAAGACATTGAAGTCCGCTCCCTCGTCAATTAAGGCATTGAAGATGCATGTTCGCTTGGTAGTGACCATGATGTGTAGGTATGCAGGTTCCATGATTTCCTCATCCGCGTCATTGATTTCGGTGATGGTGGCTACTCGGACATTGACATCTGGTTCCAACATTGGTGGTTCATGCAAAGGATGCGCAGGGGGATAGTATTTCTTGACACGGCTGCCATTGAAGAAGCCTATTCCTTTGCCGGCTAGAGTTTCGAGCTCGACGTTGCCCGTTCCGCTGATCGCATGGACCTTGAAGGGTCCAAGACCCCGAAACTTCGTTTTTTGCTTGTGCCCCTTGACTGAGTATAGGAGCACTAGGTCGCCTTGTTTGAAGTCACGTTGCTTGATATGCTTGTCAAACCAGCTCTTGCTTCGTGCCTTCTCACATATGAGTGCATGAATGGCTAGAAGATGGGTCTCCGAGAGGCGTTCGAGTTCTACTAGGCGTTGCATCCATGCTTCCTTTTCTTCCCATCGCTCCTGAAGCGCAATTTGTAGGCTAGGCATGAAGAATTCTATGGGGAGAATTGCTTCGGTTTCATAGGTCAGCCTAAAGGGGGTCTGTCCGACAGTCATTTTGTAAGCTGTGCGATAAGCCCACAAGGCCGCCATCAGCTTGTTATCCCAATCGCTATGTGAGGCTGAGACTACCTTGGTTAGGACGTTGAGAAGAATCTTATTTGTGGATTCCGCCTAGCCATTTGCTTGAGGGTAGTATGGAGAGGATTTCTGATGGATAATTAGAAAGGTGGATAGGAGATGAGTTATCACTTCATTGATAAAGTGTGTCCCCTGGTCACTGACTAATTCAATGGGGCATCCGAATCGTGAGATCACCTACTCCCATAAGAACTTGGCAGTCGTTTGAGCATCATTCTTTCGGGTTTCTCTCACCTCTTCCCACTTCGTTAGGTAGTCTGTGGCCACAATTATGTATTTGGCCTGAGAATACCGTGCAGCAGGGCTGATGGGTCCCATGAAGTCGATCCCCAATTTTTTGAAGGGTTGTCATGCAATGACTCAGGTCAAATCCATCTAATCCTTGCGAATCGGAACCTTCGCCTGCTCACATTCGTCACAATGCTTAACAAATCGCGTGGCATTATGAAACAGTGTTGGCCACCATAGTTGAGATTGCAATACCTTGCGGGCCGTTGTGTCTCCGCAAAAGTGTCCACTAGCAATCCCACTGTGTGCCTGCGAGAGAACGTCGTGCATCTCATGTTTGCACACACATCTGCACATTAATCCATCTTTCCCTAAGCGATATAACTGGCCTGCTATCAACTGGTAGGGTTGGATTTTTTTTCCCTCAGTCTTGCCTTCTCTATTGGTCATTCAGGCAGTCCGTATTCAAGCAGTTGGACTATGTCATCTGCCCAATATGGTGTTAAATTGGCCTTGAATAAATCCCTCCCATTGGAGAGGTTAAAGAGGTGGGCGTCTGGCAATTCATCGGTAATGCCTTCTCCAGCGGATTCCCTTGTGGGGATGCGTGACATATGATCAGCCATATAGTGTTGTTTTCCCTTCCGTACAACCACAGAGAAGTCAAACTCCAAAAGCAGAAGAGCCACCAAGCTATGCATCCTATAGCGCAAGGTTTGTTCACTAGGTATAGCAAGGCTTGATGGTCTACAAAGAAGGTAAAGGGCGTAGCCAATAGATAATGCCAAAACTTCTTCATAGCAAACACCATGGCCAAGCCCTCTCTTTCGGTCATCGAGTAATTCATTTCCGTCTATGTCAGCTATCGGCTAGCAAACCTCACTGGATAATCTAGGTTGTGCTCGCCAGGTTGGCACAACATTGCCCCCACAGCGATTTTAGAAGCATTGATATGCACGTTGAAGGTTATGGTCCAATCCGGGGCTTGTAGAATTGGTGCTGTCGTTAGAGCCTTTTTCAGCTCTTCATATGCGTATTGGCAAGCTTCAGTCCATTTGGCAGTTTATATAAAGGTCTTCGTGTCAATGCATAATTCAATACAAACCGTCGATAGTATCCCGTATGGCCTAAGAAGCATTGAACTCCCTTGTAGTTAGTTGGGGGTGGAAGGTCGACAATAGCCCTGACCTTCGAGAAGTCAGTGGCAATGCCGTTCTTCAACACCACATGGCCAAGGATGCATCCATGTTTCACCCAAAACTTGCACTTCAAGGGGTTCAGGGAGAGATGATATAGGCGACACCGATCAAAGACTGCTAGGAGTTTGTTCAAGTGTTCCATCTAGGTCGAGTGAATGCAAAGATCATCGACAAAGACTTCTAACTCCTTGCAAAGCATGTCTTTAAATATGGTGCACATGAGACGTTGGAAGGTGGTAGGGGCATTAGTCAACCCAAAAGGCATGACTATGTACACAAAGACGCCCCACTCGGTGGTGAAGGCAGTCTTATGCTTGTCGATAGGATGCACTTGCACCTGGTTGTATCCTGAGAAGCCGTCCACAAAATTGTATCCTTGCCTACCACTCTTTCAAGCGTGTGCTCGGTGTATGGCAATGGATAATTATCCCTTTGGTAGCACCATTCACCTTTTTATAATTGATACACACTCTAATTTTTTCATTTTTCTTCATCACAATGACTATGGGTGATACCCAGTCCGTGTGCTCAATTTCTTAAATGTATCCTACTTTGATCAGCTTATCAATTTCTTCCTTAACAGCATGAGCATGCTAAGGATTCATTGGGTATGGTCGCTGCTTCACCGGCACTGCGTCTGGTGTCATGGGTATGTTATGAGTCACCACACTCGGATCTACCCCTTTAAGCTCTTCCAAGAACCATGCGAACATGTCCACATACTCTCGCAAGAGGGTGACCAGACTCGCCTCCTTGTCCTTAGCCAAGCCATCGGCAATGAAAACTGGTCGGGGTGTCTCCCCTTCCCGAGCTAAGGTCACCTCTTGACCCTGGCTGGTCCCTTGATTGGTTTGCTTGTTTGCCTTGCCGTTTGGCACCCAACAAGATCACTACCCTATCGCCTTTCTTGAATTTCATAAATCATTTTGGAAGGTCCCGTGGTTTTCGTTGCTTGTCTGTTCGGGTGTCCCTAGGTTGATTCGCTCTTTCTTGCTTCAATCGTTTGCGCCTCAGGTGACAAGTAAGTCCCCGGCTGTGCGTCGGGTCTTGGGTGGCCTAGGTATTTGTGGGTTTCTATTCGAGCTCACTTCTTACTTAGAGTCGAACTCGCCGTCTTCGCTAGAAGAGGGGGTCTCCCTTGGTGGTTGCAGTTCAGATGGTGATTCTGCTCTAAGCACTTGCGTCGCCCCTGGTTGAGCTAGGCCTGCTTACTCAAGGTCTATGGCTGCTACATGTTCTAACCAGACACAGTCACAATTTATGTGCATGAGTCATCGCTCTGTCTTGTAGGCACTTCTTTTTTGCGGCTTGGAATCTGCCCGTATTTGTTCTATTTCATGTCCCTCCATGTCATACTCTACCAAATCCACCTCACCCTCACTTTCATCCCTGAAGGGTTGGCAGTCTTCATACTCATCGTTCGAGTTCTCTACGACATCCGGTTCATCGTCCCGTAGGGCTTGGTACTTCTCTTATCACTGATCTGGGACTAAGGCCCAGTTGTACATAAGGTTCAAGTCATGCACTCTGGTCCATTGCCACTCGAATTCGCCTAAGAGGTCCTGGAGTGGTGTGAGGTTTGCTGCTGAGTTGTCAGCAAGCTTATCTATTAAGTATTCTAGGGCCTCCTAGGGTTCTCTCTTGTTGCCTGGCACTTGGAAGGTGATGGGCTTAGATCTCCCAAGATGGGTTTCTTCCATCATGCACACTGGTATAGAGGGTGTGCCGTCGGTCATGCCCATCATCTTGATGGCTTGCTCATGCGCTTCTTGGTCTGAGAACGGCAAGTCGATTGTAGCAAGGACATGCATCCAATCCTGCTCGTCTTCTTGACATGGGATATACTTAGTCAAGGGCCCACAAGACTTGTTGACCTGACTGTTGCCCTTGAGCATCAAGGAGATGGCATCCAAGTTGACTGGTGAGGTTTTCCAAGTGTCCATCTCCACCCTCATAGCTTCCATCCTATTGCCTAAGAATATCAAGTAGTTGTCCCAATCTTCAATAACTCTGGCATTGCACATCCAGGGCCGGCCTAACAAGACATCGTAGTCCACACCCTTCATGACTATAAAGTCAACAGAGAACTCGACACCAGTGATTTTCACTAGCCAGTTTTTAAGTACTCGGAATGGCCTCACCCTCATGCCATTTGCTAACGTGACATTAAACCGAGCGGTCTCAACAGGTGAGTTTTCCCAGGTTTGCAGAACTGCATGGCTTAGCACACTAACCCCAGCTCCTGTGTCTGCGATCCCCTTGTTGTGTCTCCTAAGGCTAGGACTGGTAACACTAGATGCATCTCGGTGCCTTCCCAGAAAGTGTTAATGTGAAAGGATTTGGCACAGAGTGTAGCGTTAGACTCGGTATTTGTGTTTCTGCATCCTGATCCTGCAGATCCGACGCCTGTTCTCGTGATTCCTCGACCCACTGCTTGAGGTTTTTCCATAGGGTGGGGTGCTACTTAAGCAGGTCTCCTAGGCTTAACGTCATTGGGGTGGTCACTAGCATGGTGAGGAGGCTGTCGGTTGCTCATCCCTCTCCTGTGCTGAATTGTCCTGGCCAATGGCCGTGACTAATTTGTGGGCCTTCAGCATCGAGGCTTGGCCTAAGGGGTGCTGTCTGCGGGTGCAGTTGCCCTTCCTCACTTTGGTTGAGGGGGTGAGTCTACCGTGGTCATGCTAATGAGATCCTCGCTCCCGTCCTCTAGGATGGGCTCAGCGTCTCTTAAGTGCGCTTGTGCCTTTTTACCCAGTCCCTCACCTTCTCTATGGTCTCGAGTTGGCTCTTCGGATATGCGGGTACTCCCCTACCTTGGCACTCCCCTTTTTGGCCGTCTTGAGGGCTGAAATTTCCATCTCTGTGTCCTCGACTTTCTTTTCAACAGGTAGAGTTGTAGCAGTCTCAGCTTTCAGTGCGATCTTAGCCTCCGGCCTCCTCTTCCTTCGCCTGCGCTCTTTTTTCTCGTCGAGGCTGCATCGAGGTTGCTAGGCCCTAGTAGTGATATGCCGGCCTGCTTTGTTTGGGCACAGGCCATGACCCACAACGGGATGGGTGTGGCCTCCCCATCAAGGTTCTCGACGGAGAACAACCCCAATGGGACAGATGGTACTTTGGCTGAGTTTGTAGAAGGTTTTCGCTTTGGGAAATCGACGAAGAGATGGGTGATTCCACACTCTATACTCCTTAGGTCAGCTTTGTCTCTGTTCTGCTGCTCCCTCTCAAGGCAACGTGATGAGACATGGCCTGGGTGTCCACAAGTCCAACAAATGATTAGATCCTGCGTCTACCCCCCTAGGCCTCTACCTCATCCTCTTCCTAATGCCATCACTGGTACTAGTCGATAGTCCATGAGGACGGCATTGCCCTCTTCCTTGTGAGAGACATAAGGGTATAAGTAAGTCTCTTCCTCATTTGGCTCTTCCACGTAGTGGACTGGAGCATCACACATAGGGACCAGGCGGCCTAGGTATACCTGTAGGGTTTATGTCCATCCTGGGGACAGTCGGCTTTATGTCATTAGGTGCAGGAAGGGCCAATGGGGCTCCCCTTTCGAAAGGTGGTTGTGGTCTGTTTGCTAGGTAAGGTTGACCATATGGTTGGAAGTACAGAAGTCTCCTGGGCAATTTGTAGTGCATAGTGTCATGACTGAACCTGCTGTAGTTAGCGCAAGGTCTCAATCGAGGGTCTTGACACTTGGTTGGCAAATGATTTCCACCATAGTACACATATTGGTTGTGTGGCCATGTCAGTTGTCTCCACAGGTCTTGCAGCTTGACTATCTCCATCTTGACATCAGCCAAGTCGTGGTTCGTCTCGGTGGCCTTCCTCTTATCTTGGGATAATGGTGCTGATCTATCACTGAGGATTGGTGCTCTTTCCAAACCTCGCGAGATGGTTTCTTATGAGTTGGAGTTTTTGGAGCTCCTCTCTTTCACTTGATCGTCAACTCTGATAGCTTCCTCAAAAACCCTAGCTAGCGTGTCTCGCTGCAAGCTGGAGTTGGCCGCCAAAGCCTTATACAGTTCTTCGTTTTGAATTCCGCTGATGAACACAGTTGAAACTGCTCTTTCAGTTGGTTGTTCAAATGTAGGGATTCTCTTGAAGAGGCTCCTTACGTGGGTTACATAATTGTGAATGTCCTCCTTCTCTTTCTGCTTGACATTTATCAATCGCACCTGCAGATTGTTGAAGTATCTAGGCTGGGCAAATCTCTTAATGAAGAGATTCTTGAGGCTATTGAAGTTTGCCCGCTCTGCAGCATCTAAGCTTGTATAACAGGTCCTGCCCTTGTCACCTAAGTAGAGTCCGAACGCTTGAGAACGCTAAGTTAGGTCGCTGAGGCTGTTGGCTTGCAGACTTGCTCGAACTGCTCTACAAAGCTTTATGGGTCATCATGGGGTTGGTACTTGTCGAGCTGCTTTGCGACTATCGGGATTTTAGACTGGCTCTTAGAACCTTGGGTTGCTCCTAACCTTGCTAGCAGTGAGGTTGCTAATTCTGCAGCACTTTGCTCTGCTGTGGTGTTGTCTAACAATCGCTTCATAAGAAGTTCGCTGAGCGTTAAGTCTCCTTCTAGGGCTCTCTCGTGATCCATTTGGTTTCTGCCGGCTAAGTTCAGCACTCGCTATACCTCACGCAAGTCCGTGCTTTGCCTTTGGCTCCTGAGCTGCTGGTCTCTATTGTACGCGGCTATGCCTTGCAATGCCTTATGGGCTAGCTTCCTCTCTCCTTCTAAGTCTGGGATGATAGCATCTGCTATCCGACCGCGATGCTCATATCGGGCGTGCGCATAATAGCTGCTGACCAATTGTTGAATAGCCTCTAGGAAGACACCCAAGTCGATTTTCTCATAAGACCTGAGGTCCGAGCTTTCCTCCACCATAGTTGAGTTCTCGTGCTTTGTGAAGCTATTGTCAAGAATCACATGGTGGGGGGACTTGCTCAAGATGCTGCACCGAACACACACAGAATGCACAAGGAGAAGCTCACTCAAGAGACAAGAAGAGAGATGGAGGCTAAAACGTTTTCTTGCTGGTTTTTTCTTCTTCTTCCACACACTTTTCAATGTACACAAAGTATAGATAAGATACAACATAAAGGAAAGTGGCCCATTAAGTCAAACAATGCATAACCGACTACACTAGTCAACTGGTGCTATAACTATGCCAGTTGTAAATAGGTGTAACAACCTGCACATGAGTGTCATGATTATCATCATTGCCCAATGCATCACCACTAGATGCATACCAACTGCTCATTTCATCAAAGATGACATCCCTGCTCACTCTGAACTTACATGTGACAAGGTTATAATAGCGATACCCTTTCTACTCTAAAGAGTATCCAATAAAGACACATTTTTCTACCTTTGGATCAAGCTTCTTGCGTAGCTCATCTGGCACATGAACATATGCAATACAGCCAAACACTTTCAAGTGTGAGACATCAGGCTTCTTACCTGTAAAACATTCTTCGGGAGTCATACCATGAACTGCAGCTATGGGAGTTCTATTCATAATATGAACAGCAGTATGAACAACCTCAAACAAAAAATGCTTTGGCATATTCTTTTCAGCCATCAAGGCACGTGCAACTTCTGCGATATGCCTGTTTTTCCTTTCTGCAACCCCATTTTGCTGTGGGGTATACCTGCATGTGAACTGTCTGTTTATCCCATGAGACCTCAGAAAATCACTGAACTCATTCGAGAGGTACTCTCCCCCTCCATCTCACCTCAAGCACTTTACTTTCAAGCATGTTTCTCTTTCAACTGTAGCCTTGAAAGTTCTAAAGTGCTCAAACGCTTCACTCTTTTCCTTCATAAAATATATCCACAGCTTTCTAGAACAATCATCAATGAATGTGACAAAGTATGAACTGCCTTCAAGAGATACATTTTGTGTAGGCCCTCAAATATCTGTATGCACAACATCAAGGATATTTCTGCTTACATCTCTGTCATGTGAAAAGGGTTGTCTTGCCTGCTTACCAAACTGACATGCTTCGCATACCTTATGAAATTTTGCAATTCTAAATGTAGGCAAACCTGTAACCAACCCTTTGGACTGCATTAATTTCAGCCTTTGTACATTTGCATGTCCAATGCATTTGTGCCAAATTTCAATATCTGCAGCAACACCTTTTCCTTTAGCATACATAGCAGCATTCATAGTAGGAATTCCTGCATCCAGAGTAAACATACGTCCAACTCTACTTCCCTTTGCAACCAACCTGTACTTGTCATTGAAGTCTTCTACAAAGCAACCCTTTGCATTAAATCTAACTTGCAACCCTTACTCTACCATCTGACTGACTAACACCAAGTTCTTTGTAATAGATGGCACATGTAATACATCTGAAAGACTCTTTGTCTTACCATCATGCAAGGACAAGGGAACTTTTCCAATGTGTGAAATTGGGTGGCATGAATCATCTCCCGTCTGCACATAACCTGTATTTTGCAAATCCTGCATCTCTCCAAACCATTTTGCATGGCTGGTCATATGATTTGATGCACCTGAATCAACATACCAAACATCATCTTGTGTTCCCTTTCGTGTAACAGCATTCAGCATATGCTGGATAACAAACATACGTTCATTTTTGTCTTCATTCTGTCATGAAGACGATGTATAGTTTCCTTGCTGCAACTTACCACTTTGAATATCATCTTTCTTAGCATAACATTGGGCTGCAATATGACCTGTTTTGCCACAATAGTGACACACAATACCAGAGTTGTTAGAACCTCTGTTCTACCATCCACCTCTTCCTCTAATTTGTACATGAAAAAACATGCTATACTTTATAATTTCATTTTTTAAAAAATAGTTGATTTTTTAATGTGTAAGGATGATGATTTTTCTTCTTCTTAATAGTAATTCTAATAGAATAAATAAATGAAATCAATAAAGAATAACAATACTGCAAAAACTAAAAAAAACTAAATGAAATGAGAAAACATGCTATATAGCATGCTAAAGAGTTGGCACAAATCCCTTTGTAATTAAATAATTATGGGAGAATGTGCCATTCCTCAGTCCATTCAGAATATCCGGTTTGTTGAAGTTTTATGTTTTTTGGTTTTTATAGTATGTTTAACAGTTCATTATACTTTCATTTTCATCATACGTTCAAAAGACCATTTTCATTTCACTACTATTTAACAATTAACTAATATAAAACTATCTATTAATATTGTAACTATTAATTACATATTAAATATTAAAAATACTATTGGTATTACAAAAGTGTAACTACTTTACTAATTACACTGGAACTATTAAAATTACTAATAAGTCTAACTAATTAAGTACTATTAATATTACTAACAAGTATAACAACTAATAGTGGAGCTACTAATTAACTATTAACTATTACTAATACTACATATATAACTGAAACCAATTATCTATTAATAGTAGAATCTATCTCTCTTATTCTAGTAATTAGAGCAAGCCTTTTCAATCAGCCCTAGTGAGATCCTAGTGCTTTCAACTAGATGTATGGCAATTATCCATGAGATGGCTTCGGTGCTTTGACCTAAAATGGTACCACTAGTTGCAACTCAAGCGGCCTCATTACTGAGACATCATATGCTAAGGCTCTTCTCCTACTTAATATAGATACGATACTTCTTGCATCATGGGGTCGCTTTGTACAGCCTCTTGTCGACTCAAGTAGCCTCATTACTCGGACAACATATGATAATGCTTTAAGGTGCCTCATTGTGACAATCCTAGCACAAAGGCTCAAAGAATTAGCACCTTGGATAAAAAAGTAAAAGATCAAAGGCTTAGCACCTTGGGTAAAAAGGTAAAGGTTCAAAGGCTTAGCACCTTTAAGGTGGCTTATATTGACAATCCTACCATAAAGGTTCAAAGCCTTCTATTGGATGAAAAAGTAAAGGGTCAAAGCCTTGCCTTGAATGTAAAATGGAAGGCTCAAAGCATCAACTTGGGATGTCGGTTGTTAGCAATCTTAAGGCTTAATGCCTTGGCAATTCAAAAAATATGCACCCTCACAATTCAAATGGAACGAATCATAAGACTTAATGCATTTGTCAATTGGATGGGTCATCAACATTATGCTTCATGGGATAGCACCAAAGGCTTGATGCATTGATCTACTCAAATGAAAATAATGACATAATGCATGCCTTAGGCGATGGTCACTCGGATGCCTTCAATAACTATTACTAATACTACATAAGTCAAACTAATTAACTAATATTAGTACAATCTCTCTCTCTCTCTCTCTCTCTCTCTCTCTCTCTCTCTCTCTCTCTCTCTCTCTCTCTCTCGCAATTTGGTAATTAGAGAAACTGTTTTCAATTAACCCTAGTCAGTTCCCATTTCTTTCAACTAGATATATGGCAATTATCCACGAGATGTCTTAGGTGCTTTGACTTGAAATGGTAGCACTAGTTGCTAAAGGTGATATAAAACTCTTATCCCAAAGAGATAAAGAAGAAGAAAGAAGACTTCTCACCGCCACCACCGCCACCGCTGTTGTTCTTCGCGAAGAAGAGGAGGAGGTGTACGGAGGGCGAAGAGGAGCCGCCGTCCGGAAGAGGAGCCGCCAAACCCTTCTTTGAGCCTTTATGGTGAGTGCATTGTCCATTCTTGCTTTGTTTTTTTGTTTTCTCTCTCTTTTACTTCTTTTTGGTATAATTCGTGTGTATTGAGAGAGGGAGAGGAAATGAGAGAGAAAGAGAGGGAGAGGGAGAGGAAGGGAGAAGAAATGAGGGAGGGAGAGGGAGTTTTCTCTCTCTCTCTCTTTTACTTGTTTTTGATATAATTCTTGTGTATTGAGAGAGTGAGAGGAAATGAGAGAGAAAGAGAGGGACAAGGAGAGGGAGGGAGAGGAAATGAGAGAGGGAGAGAGAGAGGGAGAGGAGAGAAAATGGAAGAGGGAGAGGGAGTTTTATCTCTCTTTCACTTGTTTTTGATATAATTCGTGTATATTGAGAGAGGGAGAGGAAATGAGAGAGAAGGAGAGTGAGAGGGAGGGAGAGGAAATGAGAGAGGGAGGAAATGGGAGACGGAGGGAGAGGAAATGAGAGAGGGAGGAAATGGGAAAGGGAGAGGGAGAGGGAGGGAGAGAGAAAGAGAGGGGGAGGGAGAGGGAGGAAGAGGAAATGAGAGAGGGAGAGGTAGAGGGAGAGGGAGGGAGACATTAAATATAATAGGGAAATGAGAGAGGGAGAGGGAGAGGGAGGAAGAGGGAAACCTTGAAAGAGAGAAAGGGAGGGGGAGGGAGAGGAAAAGAGAGAAAAAGCATTAAACATAATTGGGAAAGAGAGAAAGAGAGGGAGAGGGTGAGGGAGGCAGAAGAAATGAGAGAGGGAGAGGAAGAGAGCAAAAGGAAATGAGAGAGGGAGAGGAGAGAGAAAAAGAGAGAAAATATGCTAAACATAATAGGGAAATGAGAGAGGGAGAGGGAGAGGGAGAGGGAGACATTAAACATAATAGGGAAATGAGAGAGGGAGGGGGGAGAAAGAGGGAGGGAGAGAGAAAGAGAGGGGGAGGGAGAGAAAAATAGAGAAAAAATATTAAACATAATAGCAAAAGGGAGAAAGAGAGGGAGAGGGTGAGGGAGGGAGAAGAAATGAGAGAGGGAGAGAAAGAGAGAAAAGGAAATGAGAGAGGGAGAGGAGAGAGAAAAAATCCATATACCTAACAGGAAAAGAGAGAAAGAGAGGGAGCGGGTGGGGGAGGGAGAGGAAATGAGACAGGGAGAGAAAGAGAGAAAAGAAAATGAGAGAGGGAGGAGAGAGAAAAAATGAGAGAGGGAGAGGAGAGAGAAAAATAGAGAAAAAGCATTAAACCTAATAGGGAAAGAGAGAAAGAGAGGGAGAGGGTGAGGGAGGGAGAGGAAACGAGAGAGGAAGAGAAAGAGAGAAAAGGAAATTTGAGAGGGGGAGGAGAGAGAGAAAAAATGAGAGAGGGAGAGGAGAGAGAAAAAGAGAGAAAAAATATTAAACCTAATAGGGAAAGAAAGAAAGAGAGGGAGAGGGTGAGACAAGGAGAGGAAACGAGAGAGGGAGAGAAAGAGAGAAAAGGAAATGAGAGAGGGAGAGGAGAGAGAAAATACACTTAACATAATAGGGAAAGAGAGAAAGATGGAGAGGGTGAGGGAGGGAGTGGAAATGAGAGAGGGAGAGAAAGAGAGAAAAGGAAATGAGAGAGGGAGAGGAGAGAAAAAATGAGAGAGGGAGAGGAGAGAGAAAAAGAGAGAAAAAACATTAAAATTGATAGGGAAAGAGAGAAAGAGAGGGAGAGGATGAGTGAGGGAGAGGAAATGAGAGAGGGAGAGGAAGAGAAAAAAGGAAATTAATGGTTATTGTTTGTTGTAGTAGTAGTAGAAGTAGTTTTTTTTTTCTTGTTTATTATTGTTTAGTTTTTTTTTTTTTTTGTAGTAGTAGTAGTAGTATTTTCTTCTTTTTTTTAATTGTAGTAGTAGTAGTAGTTGTTGTTTTTTTCTTCTTTTCTTGTTTATTATTGTGGTCGTAGTTGTGGTAGTGGTAGTGGTAGATGTGGTGTTCGTAGTCGTGGTAGTGGTAGTGGTAGTGGTAGATGTGGTGTTCATAGTCGTCGTCGTAGTCGTGGTAGTGGTAGTGGTAGTCGTGGTCGTGGTCATGGTAGTCGTAGTCGTGGTCGTGGTCGTGGTCGTGGTCGTGGTCGTAGTCATAGTCGTGGTCGTGGTTGTAGTCGTAGTCGTAGTCATAGTCATAGTGGTGGTCGTGGTCGTGGTCATGGTTGTAGTCATGGTCATGGTCATGGTTGTAGTCATGGTTGTAGTCATGGTTGTAGTCATGGTTGTGGTCGTGGTCATCCTAGTTGTAGTCGTGGTCGTGGTCGTAGTCGTGGTCATGGTCGTAGTCGTGGTCGTCGTCGTGGTCGTAGTCGTGGTCGTGGTCGTGGTCATGGTCGTGTGCATGGTCGTGGTCATGGTTGTCGTCGTAGTCGTGATCGTGGTATTTATCGTAGTCATAGCCGTGATCGTTAAAGAAAATGAGAGAAAGGAAGGAAGAGAAAAAAGAAAAAGGAACGAGAGAGAGGGAATAAACATACAACATAATAAAGAAAGAGAAAAAGAGAGAGAGATGGAAGGAGAGGAGATAATGAATGGATAAAAAACAAAGAGAGAGTGGTGGCAAGGTCCCGTGCAACACCACGAGACGGGAAACACTCCGATATATATATGTTAATCTATGGGTGGGTGGGTGGAGACTTTATATACGTTAATTTTTGCTGAGTTACAAGAGAAGAAATCCCTTCTCAAACAATTTAAGAAAGAAAAAAAGAATGATAACAAAAACAAATTGTTTGTTGTAACGTAGACAAAATGGAAAACGATAAAGGTCTTGTTGTTCAAGATAGCGAGGCGTATCTTAATCAACCTGTCCCATGTCCTTGCTCTTAATGCAAGCTGGCAATTAGATGAAAACCTCGGTTGTGTCTATAGAACATGTACGATGCTTCGATGAGTTTCAATATGAGATCATTGATCAGGCGATCTTGGATTTTCAGCAAACGGTAAGAAAACTTAATATCAATTATGCAATGTACTCGCAAGCTAATTGAATACCATATACAAGAAGATTGGGTGTGGTTGGCGAATTTTCTATCCAAGGAGGTGATGTCTCGTCCCAAGGAGGAGTGCACCCTTTGCAGCCAATGAGAAGAGTTCGTGGGCGTGCGATGGATTGAGTGCCTGAGCAAATCCACCAATTGGAAGGTGCTACCCAATCTATACCATCAATACCAGAGGAGACATGTAGCCTTTCAGACCTACCTACAATCTTGAAGCCTGAGATGGAGGCACTGATCAATGCATTGATTCCCATGGATGTCAAGACTTCTGATCCGCTTAAAGAGGAAGCATCCATACCATTATATGATGGGTGCCGAGTATCTTGCGTGAAGGCACTGCTTGCACTCCTAAGTGTGCAAGCAAAATAAGAGTGGAGCGATGCGAGTGTCACCGAGTTGTTCAGGTACCTTGTATGTACGCTTTGTTGATTTCTTTTCGGCACTATCATTAAAAGCATTTGTGTTTTTTCAAGGTATTTTATGATTTTTTTAAGGTTACTAAAATATCATATATTACCACCTGCAAATACCATGCATGAGTCTTGTGATGATGCACGACATGTTTTACGAAAGCTTGGCATGGACTACAATAGCATCCATGCATGTATCAACGATTGCATACTATTTCGAGGAGAATACGAGACTATGGAGACATGTCCAAAGTGTGGTGCTCACAGGTATTGACAGGACTTGTAAGGGCAAACCATCCCTCAAAAAATTCTTAAACACTTCTCACTTATCCCTTACATAAACCACATGTTTTGTACGTTCGGCATGGTAAGCTTGACAATGTGGCATGTGCAGAATAGGTCCACAGATGGAGTTCAACGAATATCAACAGATTCACGTGCATGGAGCCACATTGACTTTACCTTCCCAGGCTTGACAACATGGCCGTGCATAATAGGTCCACAGATGGAGATCAACGAATATCAGCGGATTCATGCGCATGGAGCCACATTGACTCTACCTTCCCAAGCTTTGCCTGAGAGCCAAGGAATCTTCAGCTCGGTCTTGCAATGGATGGCGTGAACCCATTCGGTATGCGCTCAACTTCTTATAACATGTGGCCTATAGTCCTTGTCAACTACAATATCCCTCCATGGCTTTCTACGAAGAAAAAACATCTCATCCTTAGCTTACTCGTCCCTGACCGCTACAAAGTCAAAAATATGGACATTTATCTTCATCCATTAGTCAATGAGCTTAAGATTTTGTTGGAGGAGGGGGCCACCGTGCAAGATATGAGAAAGTGTGATGGTCGACAGTCTGCCAATATTCGAGCCATTCTCATGTGGACAATGCATGATTTTCCAGGATTTAGAGAGTGCTCATGTAAATAGGCTTCCGTTCTCATTGGTAATATCTATATTTTATCCCGTTCAAGTTTGTATTCACTGGATAGAGGTGTTGGAACAGGTCTGGTTACCTCAGGCTATCATGTATGTCCATTGTACGGGCCACAGTTAGACTCCCAAAGGTCACGAACCATGAAAAAGATGGTATATCAAGGACACGCCTCTTTCTTGCCAGAGGGTCATGAACTCAGGGAAGGTTTTCTTGGACGACCTCAAACACATATGAATACTGCAAGCTGGTACGAGCTGAAAATGGTCCACACGGAGTCACATCCAAACAAAATGCAACGGTTCTCAGTTTTCTACGAGTTGCCATATTGAACCCACTTACAGATCAACCACTTGTTGGATCCCATGCATATTTTCAAGAATGTGGGCAGCTTGCTATGGGACCACATCACAGAAAAGAGAGACACTATAGGGGCATGAATGGATTTGAAGGAGGTAGGCAAGATGGAGGTGCTTTGGCCACGGTCGAGTGCTGATGGTCGCGTGCAGCTACCTCGCGCTCCTTGGGTTTTGTCCGCTAAAGAAGAGCTCATTGTGAAGCAAGTAGTTAAGTCTATCCGCACTCCGATGGGTATGATGCATTCTCTCAAGTCTGCATTTTCTAAAGACGACCAATTATCAGGGATAAAATCCCGTGATTGGCATAAGATATGTAAGATTTATACTACAAATGGATTATAATTGGTATGCACATTTTGCTATTTGGAGTGTAGCCATTGTTCATAATGCTTTCTCATTTGTGGGAGTTTGTACTACAGATCGCGATCGCAGATGCCTTACTCCAGAAATATGCGGGGCCATTTACAGGTTGTTGACTTTGGTGCAATGGATCTCATAGAAGGAGATTAAGACGTCCTCCATTGAATCCACGAGACGGGGAGCAGTGGAGACGGTCTGTCTCTTTGAGAAATACCTGCCTACCAGCATATTCACGATACAAATCCACCTTCTTGTGCATCTTGTAGATCTGAAGTGGAGATTGCTGGACTTGTCCATACGCGATGGATGTTCTTTTTGGAGCGCTTCATGAAAACCCTGAAAGGCTTTTGCAACAACAAGCTTGGCCAGAAGGTAGCATGGCTAAAGGTTGGTTGGTATCTGAGGCGCTAGTGAATATTTCACAATGGCTACCAATGGTGGATCCAGATAACAAAATGCTATGGTCGCTGAAGGACGATGATAGACTGACTAGAGATGTGGTGATTGGAAATGGGGTAGAAAAAAGAATGGATGCTGCAATGGAGGAGAAGGTGAATCGCTTTTGTATGATGCACTATGCCTCTATGGAGACGTGGCTTGCCAGGTACCAGATTGCTAGGCAAGATCGAGAGGAAGCGCGATCTGAATTTCAACGTAGTACGTGCCATCAACCGATTCGATATCTCGAGGGCATGGAGGAGATGCCACGGTTCATGTCAACGTGATGGTTGCATGGAGCTTTGACCGCAACATCTTGCGAAGGGACGAAGGCCTCAATGGAGGAGTGGGAATTCTTGAGGAGATGTAGTCCAAAGGTGATGACCTGTTGTCATATCTATATTTTATATGCGACAACTAATTTGAGTGTTTCAATGTATAGTACAAAATATATAGTGCAACGTGGTCGCACAGATGGCATTTTTGCGTGGAGCGGATTGACAAAATGCGCTCCACAATGGACTATGGTATCATGGCAAGGTTCGAGTAGGAGAGCTGACGACGAGCAACGGATCCAAACATGATTATAGATTAGATTGAGTATTTTGGGAACTTGCAAAGTATTGTTATGGTGGATTACCGTAGCTTCTCCATGATACTATTCGATGTGCAGTGGCTAAAAGTGGTACTTGAAGGAGCTAGAGCAACAGTTCGACGAGGTCCATCTAGATTTCTCAAAATAGATTCTAAAAAAAAATGGACGGATTTGCATGACACCTTTGTATTGCCGGCCCATTGTGAACAGGTGCATGAGCTCATTTGTTTGTTAATTGTATTACAACATGGTACATGTCACAATAGTTTAATCTCTCTTGTACGTGTTTGTAAACAGGTAATCTTCTATCCAAACCCTTGACAACCTCAATGGTGGTATGTTATACCTTCAGCTCCTCGAAGTGTGAGAGTATATAATCAAAGCAATGTTCCGAGTATAGATGAGGACAATATGCAAATAGAGGGGTCGATATTGCAAGGGGTGGAGGCCACCGAAAGCTTGGAGCATGTAGAGGAGCTAGCATCAGCTAACAATGATGGAAATACAGGAGTCAAAGAATTCTTTGAGAATGAGGTGGACTCATTCTTTTGTGGTGACATGTCTATCGACCTTCTAGTGTATGCGGAGTTGTGTTAGGAGATTGACATGGGACCATAGGATACTTCATACTTGGAGCATCCACTTACTCAATTCATTGACTAATCGCTTATAAGGGTACATAAGATATGCATTTTAAGTGAGATCATTTTTTTAGGATTCATATTACTGTGCTTTGTATGATTTAAATTGATTATGCTAACATCATTTTTTGTCTATGCAGGTGACATTTTCAAGATGAGTCGAGGGATGAGCAATGAGGAGTTGCAGGATATCTTCACGCGCATGTCTCTAGATTAGATGGTGAGATTCAAAGACATGGCGGACCAGGAGCTGTCTCGCACATCGTCAAGCCGCTCTACTAGATCTACTTTAGCACGATCTGATGCTTCAGCTTCGAGTATACGAGGTCGATGCTCCAGACTTGGGCCAGAGGGAGGGAGTGCTTTTGGGTCAAGGGGATACTGTAGAGATACGAAGGCAGTGAGCTCGTGGTCGGCATGGGATACAGGTGCGACTCCTTGCTCTCGTGGCAGTTCCAGGGAGCATGGCTCAGATGGTTGCTGTGGAGGTACGGACGCGGTGTTACTATCTCGTGGTTCTACTGGAGTTGCGTCACCTCTAGGATTTGTCACACCTGTGAGGACTTCTACTCCAGTTACTCCGGCTTTTGCTTAGTCGTCTGCAAGTGGCACCCCTATGGGTGCTACAATGATAGATACTACCCCGGTCGATACACCGGATGTACAAGGGTCTCTTGGATATGCCCAGGAGCATGGACACAAGTGGAAGAGGATCCATCTTAGGCATACCCCAGAGGGATATACCTATCTTGTCGATGATAGGTCAAGAGTCATCATCATGAATGATGAGGGGAGAAGGGTTATGGCTCGCATGAGAGAGTTGTGCTAACAAGTTTTTCGGCACAACATTTTAGATCATTGGAAAAGCATACTGGAGGGGAGCAAGGACTACATAGTAGCATCCTTGCATGAGGAGTTTCCGGTTCCAGCCACAGCAGATAGATTTTCTACGGCCTAGATGATGGACTGCATGCGTGCATATATGTCACACAGATAATCGGACACACGCAAGGCACTCAAGAGTGGGGCTGCAAATCGCGAGTGGCTAGACGCAGATGACTGGCGTCGAGTGAGGGAGGAGGCTACAGATTCTCTAGGACATTGGAGTTAGCAACGCGAGGGCGAGAGCATGACTAGAGGCCGGAGTAGTCTATCATCTTGCGAGTGGCGGCCACAAAACATATCTGGAGGATTTTTTAAGTTTTTCTTTTGTTTTGCTTGCTTATTTTTTTGCAATATCCTTTGTACTGATAATCATGTTTCTAACAGTTAGTATTTTTTTTTTTTGCAACACTCCATTACAAATCGCGATTCTATCGGCCTTGAGACTCGATATGTAGAGAGGCACGGTCTCATTGCATTGATCGATCGATTGTATAGACGCGGCGGCCCTATAAGTCACTCATCTTTCTTGTCCGTAGTTACCATGTTTAATTAGAATGCATTATTGTATGGTGGACTGATCTGTAGTTGTTTCTTTTTTTGCAGAGTGCATTCGATGCTCCTTTGTGGGCGGGACGAGCTTTCGGATGGTGAGGATATGTAGCTTGCCCTTGGATCCTTGGAGCTCACACACCCTTCTTTTGTGGTTGCCTGATCTATGTAGACATTTTCTATGTAGTAGTGATATCTTGTCATGATTGTACCAGTCGCTTTCATCATGCGATCATGTATTTATTTAATGTATCAGTGTTATGATTTAAGTACACTTTGTTGTTGTTTGCACGGGCATTGTACACAGTGCAGACTGCCCTGCCCCAATTTTTTTTTCCTATTACCGTCGCTATTAGCGTCGCAAATTTACCTGCACGCGTCGTTATTTGCATCATTATTAGCATCGCAGAGCATCATTATCAGCATCGGTATCAGCGTCGCAAGCTGATACCAATGCAAATAGCAATGTTGATAATGATGCTGATACCGACTGTTCTATGGCATCGCCAATAATGACGCTTTTTGCGACGACAGGGGCAAATTTTGATATTTACATTTTCGTCGTTTTTAACGTTGGTATAAGGCCTATATCTTGTAGTGGCTTTGTACAGCCCCTTGTCAACTCAAGTGGCCTCATTACTCAAACAACATATGCTAAGGCTTTAACATGCCTTATATTGACAATTCTAGTACAAAGTCTCAAAGCCTTAGCACCTTGGATGAAATAGTAAAGGCTCAAAGCCTTGCCTTGGATGTAAAATGAAAGGCTAAAAGCATCAGTTCAGGCTATTGGTTGCCACCAATCGTAAGGCTTAATGCCTTAGCAATTTCAGAAATAATCGTAAGGCTTAATGCCTTTGTCAATGGACACTCCGATGGGTCATCAAGATTATGCTTCATACAACAGCACTAAAGGCTTTATGCCTTAATCAACTCAAATGGAATCAGTCACATAATCTATACCTTAGTCAATGGTAACTTGGACGCCTTTAATTTAAACTAATGTATGGGCTGAAGGCTTATAATGACCATCATATGCCTTCAATTAGGAGATTTATCAATGTTTCAACTGAATGCCTTGGCAATTCATATAGTTATTTTTCTCTAAATATTTATGGAAAAGTAGTAAAGCCAAAGACACGTGATGTCAAGCATATTGTCTTACCTTGTGTTGGCCATCAAAGCTCTGATGGCGGGATGATAGTCTTTTGTGATGGCAAATAATTTCAGCAACCGAATGGAGCTAAATGGAGATGAAAAAGTGCAAAAGCACAATTATGAAAAAGAACAAGAAATATAATAAACATACAATAATGTTAGTTTTAAATATATGATTAAAAAGCTAAAAAGATTTGTGTTGTTTGAAAAGCTTGAAAACGTCCAATGGAGAAGCTGACGGGACATCGAAACATGTAGCGGGCTTCATGCCTTAATCAACTCAAATGGAATCAATCACATAATGTATGCCTTAGTCAATGGTAACTCAGATGCCTTCAATTTAGACTAATGTACGAGCCCAAGGCTTATGATAACAATCATATGCCTTCAATTATGAGATTTATCAATGTTTTAGCTGAATGCCTTGTCAATTCAGATAGCTATTTTACTCTAAACATTTACAAAAAAGTGATAAATCCAAAGACACATGTGATGTCAAGCATATTGTCTTACCTTGTGTTGGCTATCAAAGATTTGATGGTGGTTTGACACTCTTTTGTAATGGCAAGTAATTTCAGTAGAGCTGAATGGAGATGCAGAAGTGCAAAGGCGGAATTTTGAAAAAGAACGAGAAATATGATAAACATAATAATGGTGGTATTTTTAAATACATGATTAAAAAGCTAAAAAGCTTTGTGTTGTTTAAAAAGCTTAAAAAAAGATAAACATAAGCCAACAGTTGATGGAGAAGGTGATGAGATGTCAAAACATGTAGCGAGACTTCGATTGGTAGTTCGACCGGGTGACACAAATTTATAAGCTTCTATTCCACTCGAGCGGAGACAAAAGCTGAGTGGGTGATGCAAATTCATAAGATTCGATTCCACTCAAGAAATTTAGGAGATAAAAGCTTTGCTTTGCTACAAATCAGAGTGAGACTTCTGGTGGCAGTTCGATAAAAGCTAGCGTGCAGAAAGCCAATTTATAAGTTTCACGTTAGCGAGGAAAGCTTTAAAAAAGCTAAACGACTAAAAAAATTAACATTGCTTTTATCATTAGTTATTAAAAAGCTAAACTATTGACAAAAAATTCGTTGCTTTTATTGTCATTTATTTTATTAATCGATGTGTTTATTAGTGAGAAAATTGGAAAAAAAGAATAAACAAGATAATTACAAAACACTGTACCGTCGTAGCTGTAAAAATAAAGAGCCCAAAGTAGAGTTTTATGAAAGGAAACCAGAAATAGTGCATGCATGAAGAGATGCACGAGGTTGAAAATAGTGCAATAAGAATAGAAAAGGGCTCGTGACTTGCCAGTGTTATTAATAACAACTCCGTGAGCCTACATAAGGAGGAGGTAGGCATCCCCAAAAAAAGCTAGTCTATCAAAGTACAGAGACTACCGAAGCACTGTGGTAATGAGAGCACAACACCTTGCACATCACCTTGCACATCTGCCACTTTCTACTATGCCTATCTCCTCCAAGGCAACGATCAAGGTGCCGACCAAAGCATTGCCATCCTTGCGCGAGGAGTCTACCTTATAAAATATGTAAGATACCACATGAGTTCAAAAGAAAGGGCATTATATTTAGTAATATTTACATGATTATATTTGTAAAAGGGGTTTTTAAATTAAAATTTGATAAAAATTCGTAAGTTTAGTAAAGTAAAAGAGGTCATTTTAAGGCCTTATAACATGTAAAGAAAGGGTATTTCTTAATATCCTTTGAACACACATTATATAGATGATTTCTTATAGGTGGACTCCCTGGGCATCCTTGGCGACTGTGAAGGCTTCATTGGTTGCATGCGAGGCTTAGCCAGTAGCTTGAAGGAAAACAACCTCGGATCTAATAGTGTTCCCAACCAAGCATGCTTAATAACTGGGTAACAAACCACTTGAGCTACAACTCTTTGGTGATTATGCACTAGGAAGAGGAGAACTTGACCTTAGATTTCCTCTTTATATAATCTTAAATGCCTCTCTTAAGGCATGCATATTAATACCTAATTTCTTACATAGTTAAGCTAGTTGACTATGTTTGGGTGAGGTCATGTAGAAATCATATGCACACAAATTGAGGCTTCCATTTTAGGAAATTTCTCTTAGCTTTGCATATATAATTATATGATCAGGATGTTCACTTATTTTCCCTAATTGCCTTGTTCCTAACCTCATGTGGTTCATTGAGAACTACTTTACCTTTCTCATCTTGTGTATTGCACAAGATATGGCCACCAAGTAAGTAGCTAGAATTTCCTGAGAGACTCTTGTCCCACCAATAAGGAGGATGTAGAAGAAGGTGTCTTTTGTATCGATCAAAATTCATCATGAGGCATCAATGTCAAGAGGAGCTACAATCTGCCATCCTCCAATCCAAGGAGAGGTTCAACCTCTGGCTAATCTGATAAGTCAAATTATGATTCAGTTATATCATCCATATTTGACCTATAGATTTTGAAGTGGAAATGTGATCCCACTAGAAGTGGTAGATGTAGATTTGATCATTTTAAGCGAGCATGAAAAACTTGTTTCAAAAGTGTTTTTGAAGATGGATGTTACAATAATTGTAGATTTTTAGAAAAATTTTCCAATGGTATAATCAACCACAACAAAATGTTAGGTAGTGTGGGAGTCCAAGATGGATGGGCAAAACTTTCACCTCGTGAAATGAAGGTCTGACATAAAAATGGGGAGTACCCAAGTGGAAGAGGAGAAAAGAAACTGTAAAGTCACCTTTAATCAGAGGGGTGCCTCTTGGAGGCTCCCCTCTCCAAATTGTCACCCAACGGGGGGGCGCTTTTTCTTAAAAGGAAAATGAAAAGGAGGGGAGGGGGAGGTGCAACCAAAAAACATGGTTAGGAGAGGGGGGGTGCTTGGAGCCTCAATATATCCCATAGCATCGATTACATGAAGAGATCCCCAAATTTAATCGCTCCCAATTACCACCCTCAACTTCAAAAATGGTGGCGTAGTTGAAGAGATATAGATGTAGTCTTTCTGTCTCCTCCCTCTCCTCTTATAGAGCATTCATGCGGCAATTATCAAGAGAGAAAATCGATGGGAGTCGGTTGTCACGATAGAGATGGGACTATAATGATATTGTGTGGCAATGACCAGTGCTGTTTAGAGGCTAATTGCGAACCCATTTGCTAGTTGTGCATTCATGTATTAAAAACTGAAGCATGGGAAATCCCAGTAAGCTTCATTTTGAAAATTGATATGAGGGTAGAATATGATGTGCTTGAGGACTGTGATAAATAAAATGTAGAATTCACATCTTTACTAATGAGATATTAATTAATAAAAACTTAGAAAACATGCAAAATAAGTCATTTTTATAATAAATTAAAAAATGATGCCAAGAAAGATTATAAATGGATAAAATTATGTATGTTGATTTCCATGATTGGTCTTTACTGTTATGTGATAAAAAATGAGAAATAATAAGTATTTTTAGTGGAAATAATTAGGAAATTTTAGAAAAAATAGCAAAAAATCATGAATATTTAGTTTTTTGCTCTAGAAGAAGGAAAAAAAATAGTAAAGTATATCTGTATGTATGGTGGACTATAAAACATGAGGTTAGTCTTATTCTATATCAATTCGTGTGTTAAAGTGGTTGTTTAGAGGGTGTTACTATAGGGAGATTGAGTACAACATAAAGAACACTCTATATAACGAATACATGTCAAATCAGGATTGAAATGCCAAATTTTGCACAAAGAATAATGAATGATTGTGCATTGAAGTGTAGCATTTAGGCTTCATTAAAAATATATGGGAATGAAAGTATGAGATAGTTCGGTTCCATCTCCTCATCTTGATAGCACTACATTAGGAAAAAGCATGAAAATAATGTCTTTACACATCACATGACTAATTGTTAATAAAAATTGTTTGAGCATCCTAGGACATTCCACATGTATTAAACAAGGTATCCATGATCAAATCTTGGATGTATAGCACCTATCTTCTAAGATACTGACCTTTATGATTAAGGAAAGATGTTTCCCTTGTTGTAGGCTAGATCGGATATCTTGAGGGACACTTGTGTGAGGAAATAAATATATCTCCTAGATTGTGCAATATCAAAAGACTAGACTATGTATTGTTGTTCCTTATGTGTGAGACAACACATCCTAGGGCCAATCCTTGGTGTGTAAGAGAGCCATAGGGACCATAGTATTCTGTTGGGGGGTATCCTAGCTATTTATAAATCGAGGTAAGGTGGTCACCTATGTATTGGAAACTCCATGTGCTTAGAGTCGAGATGGGCTTTTTGAACAAGTAACAAAAATTAATAGGAAGTCGATGCCCTAAAGAGGGTGGCGCATCAAGATTTAGTTGTGAGTGGTGTGGTGGTTAGCACCTCTCGCATAATTTCCCTCCTGTGAAGTACGATATATGTGGAAAGTCTAGCCCTATGACCAATACATGTTGGAGCATAGCTGGTTCACTCCAGTAAGACAATCAATAACCTAGGCTAGTGAATCAGCATTCAAATGATGTGAATCCTCGAGGGGAGACCCCTAAGAAAATCTTGAAAATAAAAAAACTACCCCAAAGGAAGTTTCCAGTGGGATTAGTTTGGTAGAGGTGCTTCCAATCAATGGGAATAAAGCCTTCAACAATGTAAAAGTGGTCAGTAGGGGCCAAAAAATGAAAGACATTTAGAATGATGGCCCAAGTATAAGTAAAGCTAACCCTAAGCCTATCATGGTTTACAAGAAGGTTGCAGATGCCAATATCCATGTGGGTCCTCTTAAATATAAAAGTATCTTATAGGAGTTAGTGGTTAAGAGCAAGCATAAGTCAAAAGTGAAGGAGGTTGTTAATGCTATCAAAAAAATGAAAGAAAGGATGGTGTGGTAAGAAAAAAAGGTTGTTGTGACCTAGCAAATACTCTATGTGAAGTCAAGCTAGATGTGAACTTGCTACAATTAATATGGTTGTTACTTAAAATTCGCAAAGAGTTCAAGAAAATCCTATGAGAATGGGCCATGTTGTAGAGCCCACTAGTACCAATCAAGTGGGCAATGAATGGTGGAAACATGTTGAGAAAAACTGCTCTAGGGTTCATGCATATGTTGATGGCATCTTGATAGAAAGTGATGTGGTAGTTCATCCATAACCATCATGAGTATGGACTTACTGGAGAGGGTTCATTTTCCCATCCAAAAGAATCTTACAACTATTCTAAAAGTGGTTAATGATAGTAACTAGAAGAAATAGTATCTCAAGTACATATAATAGTGGCACATAATGAGTGTGTTCTTCACTTTTGGATTATCCAATTGTTGGGAGGCAAAGATATCAATTGCTACTGAGATAGACGTGGATATTACACTCTAATTGTCTAGTAGACAACCTAGCTAGCCAGTTGATCTAGGGTCATGGAGAATGATTTTGGATGTTTACCCAGACCGCTCCCATTGAATGAAAGGGCACCACATCACACTACAAAATGGGATACACTTGAGGGCACCTCTGCCACTAAAAATTTGGGCTCCGGTGAGTTTGATGAGGGTTCCACAACAAAGGAGTTCTATTAAGTGCGTTTGAATGAGGCGATAGGAGCAAAGATTGGATACATGATACTAATGTAATAGAGTGGAACCATGAAACTCCTAATGATCCATGTCCAATCAAACTCAATACTATATTATTTGACAATGAGTGTACAAACTATGTATCACTCCTATAGGAGTTTAGGGATATATTTACATGGAGCTATGATGAATTGAAGGGGGTTGCCCCTTTTATTGTTGTGCACACAATCCCATTGAAAGAAGATAGTAAGCCTTTAAGGAAAGGTTAGATGAATTTTTTTTTAGCTAAGAGAGTCTCTTTTTGAGAAATTGATGCATCTAAGCCAGGTAGTCTAATCTTTATTATTGAGCACATTGAATGGTGCTCACCAATTGTGATAATGAAGAAAAAAAAGATTTTAGATTAGTTGGCAGGGTGAGAAATGTACTCCTTTATGGATTACTTTGTAGGCTATAATTAGATGGCCATAGGTGAGGAGGATAAGTTGAAAATGATATTCCTTATAGTCTTTGGCATACCATGTCATGGCCTTTTTTCTATGCAATGCTCTTGGATCTTGGCAAAGAATGGCTGACAAGACGCTTGTCTATATTTTCCTTGAAGAACTTAAGGTTTTTAAAGATGATTTGGGGGCAATTACCACATTAAGCAATAGAAAAATCCATCTTCTATGTAAGTGCTTTGAGCATTGTAGTAATTATTGCATAGTGTTAAATCCTCAAAAGTGTATGTTTGGGGTTTTTTTAATAGCTTATTGTTGGGTCCTATTGTGAGTGCGGCTAGCATTGTCATTGATCCTACGAAAGTAGTAGTAATCATGGTCATGACCACACCCACCAGCCCTAATGAGGTTCAAAACTTTATATGATTACAAGCATGTAAAAGGTGAGAAGGATCGAAGCTTGCACTCGAGAGCTATGGCGGGAGAGCAAGATTAAGAAAGAGAGAGACAAGAAATGGGAACTCCAACGGTCACAATGTGTGACCGGGCCTTCCTTTATTCAAAATTTCACTAAAAGAATAAAGAATAAAGTGATGGTGATGGGCGCTCGCCACCTGCAGTGTGTGCAGTGGCGGTGATTGTTAGTGTAGTAATACAAGGGTGGCTAGGTAGAGGAGCCTTTACCCCCAACAACCTCCCACTTAAAGGCGAATCTGCCCTAGTGAGGAGTGAAAAGAGAAAAAAAAGACAGTACAACATGTACACATGTACAACAGGATGAGGAAAGACGTCATCTCATCCCATGCCCATCAACCTCCTGAGGAAGGCAAAGCACTCTGTAGAGAGGCTTTTCGTGAGCAGATCTGTAGGATTTTGGTCAGTCGAGATCTTGACAAGGTCAACAGACTTGTCCCCAACGACCCCACGTATGAAGTGATACCTCACCTCAATGTGTTTTGTCTTCATATGGAAGACCGGATTCTTGGCTACGGATTCTTGGCTAACTGAATAACACTCAGAGAATCCGAATGCAGTGTAGGGATAGCATCAATACCAAGGTCAGCAACCAAATGACCCAACCAAATGGCCTCCTTGCAAGCCTCAGTGGTGGCTGCAACATACTCGGCCTTTGTAGTAGAAAGGGCCGTGCATTTCTGCACCCTGGACATCCAAGAAACAACACCTCCAGCATAGGTGAATACATAGCTAGAAGTGGACTTCCTACTATCTGCATGTCCTACATAATTAGAGTCAGTGTACCCCACGACTCCTGTATCCTGGCTGCCATAGCGTATGCACATATGTGCAATGCCCTTCAGGTACCTCATGATACTCTTCACGGCATCCCAATGCTTCTTGCCAGGTGTAGCCATATAGCGTGCCACAACACCAACTGGAAAGGTAATATTTGGACGAGTGGCTATCATGGCATATGTAAGACTGCCCACTGCGGATGCATAGGTAATCTTGGCCATCTCGGGCCTTTGTTCATCTCTCTGTGGACAATCAGCCTGTGAGACCTTCACATAAGAAGGCAATGGACAGTGAATAGGCTTTATGTCCTGCATGCAGAAGTGTTCAAGGACTTTATGAATGTACTCGCTCTATGAAAGTAGAGGAGTCCCTGATGCCTGTCACGTCTAATGCGCATACCAAGTATGTGAGAGGCCTGTCCCAAATCTTTCATCTCAAAGCTCTTCTTGAGCTGAGCCTTAAGAGCATCTAGCTCATCATGAGCTTTCCTTGCTATCAGCATATCATCCACATAGAGTACCAAAATCAATAAAGAACCATCACGGGCTTTCTTCGTGTAAAGACACAGATCCATAGCACTCCTGTTGTAGCCCTGTGACTTCATAAAGGTATCAAACTTATGATACCACTCCCTGGGTGCCTGCTTTAAGCCATAAAGACTTTTCTTCAATTTGCACACTAGGTGCTTCCTACCAGGTTCTGCAAAGCCCTTAGGCTGCTCCATATAAATCTCATCCTGCAAGTCCCCATGTAAGAAAGCCATCTTGACATCCATCTGGTATAAATCCAAGTCAAACTGAGCAACCAAAGCCAAGACTAAGCGTAGGGTGGTCATCTTAACCATAGGAGAAAAGATCTCATCAAAGTCCACACCATGCTCCTACTTAAAACCCTTTGCTACCAATCTATCCTTGTATGCCGGCTTGGGGTGTCCAGGGGTACTTTTCAGCTTGTACGCCTACTTGCATGGCAAAGCATTCTTGCCTCTAGGCAAGTAAACCAAATCCCAAGTGTCATTCTTATGCAAGGAGTCTATATCTCAGATTGCATAGCCCTCTCCCAAGAGTGACTGTCACCCCTGCGCATAGCCTCATCATAAGTAAAAGGCTCTCTTGCATCTGTAACCAAGACATAATGCATTGAGGGCTGAAATCTATTAGGTGGATGTATGTCTCTAGTAGACTGTCTCACAACAGGCTCTGGTGCTTGTCCAGCTACCTGTCCAACGCCCTGACCATGAGCATCTGCTGCAGCTGTAGGCTGTCCAACTGGTTGTGTGGGAGCTCTCGGCTCCTCCTGAAATATGACCATGTGGATCTCAACAACTCTCTCAGGCTGCCGATGCATCTTGTCTTCATGGAAGACTACATCATGACTGCGGATGACTTTCCGTGCTTGCGGATTCAAGAGACGGTAACCCATCTTGCTTGCATCCCCATAACCAAGGAAAATGCATTTGACACTCTTAGGATCTAGCTTACTTCTCTTGTCCCTGGGCACATGGCAAAATGCCTCACATCCAAAGACACAAAGATGTACATAAGAGAGAGGTTTTCTAGTCCATACCTCCTCTGCAACCTGGAAATCCAAACCACTAGAGGGTGATCTGTTTATGACATGCACAGCTATACTAACTGCCTCAGCCCAAAAGCTATCTGGTAGGCTTGTATGGCTAAGCATACTACGTACACGCTCCTAGATGGTTCTATTCATCTACTCAGCCAAACCATTCTAGGGGAGGTGTAGGGGGCTGATGCTTAATACCCCTCTCATCACATAACTGCTCAAAATCACGTGAGACATAATCACCCCCATTATCTGTCCTTAGGCATTTTAGCCAATACCCAAACTGGTTCTCAACCAATGCAAGCCATCTCTGAAACATAGCCAAGACATTGGATTTCAACTTAATGGGACAAGCCCAAACTTTCTGTGAAAAATCAGCTATGAAAGTAACAAAATACTTTGCATCACCCATAGATTGACAAGGCATGGGCCCAAAGACATCCGAATGTACCAATGCCAAGGGCTCACTCATGCACGGCTTACTGAACTTCTTATGCGTAGACCTAGTCTGCCTGCCATAAAGACAATGCTCACATGAATCAAAACATTCATAATCAAGGGGCGGTAAGTATTGCAAACCAGAAAGCATTTTCTTTCCCTTCAAAGACATATGGCCCAAACGGGCATGCCAAAGAGATACCTGTGGGATAGAACCCACAGACAAAAAATAATCAAGGGAAGAAGCGGATACAAGCAAGGGATAGAGGCTTCCAGCCTTTGGCACCTCTCACAATCACAAGTCTGCCACGATGATCCTCCATGCAGAGTCTCCAAAAGATACACGATAACCTGTATCATCAAGCTATCCAGCTGACATGAGACTGCGTGTCAAAGCAGGTACATGGCATACATCCTGCATAACAAAAGTGCTGCCAGAAGAAAACTACAGCCTAACATCACCAATCCCCACAATATCAAGAGAGTTGTCATCACCCAAGCACACAGAACCCAAAACAGTATGGTATGAATGAAACCACTCTCGGCAAGGTGTCACATGAAAGGACGCACCTAGGTCCAAGAGCCAACACTGTGCATACATAGAGTGGATCTTTGTCACGAAGCACTAGAAGAAGCTGCAAGGATATAATCATCATCAATATCCTCAGGCTGCATAACATTGATCTCTTCTATTTTAACAGTGGACTTTGCAGGCACTATGTTGCGATCAGAAGACTTATCTTGCACTTTGCCTTTCCCCTTATCTTTGCGCCTTTCATTGTGTAGTTCATGGCATTGTGGCCTAGTATGGCTCTTTTTCCCACAATGGTGACAAGTAACATCTTCCTGCCACAAGATTTACTACGTGACTTTCCACGAGACTTGGACTGAGATTTTTGAGAATCCCATCCACGACCACTGCCACTACCATGCTTTCCATATCCATCATTCTTGCCTCTAACTTTCATAGCATGCGACACATGAGAGGCATCCAAATTCTTACGGTTAACCTCTTCCTACAGAAGAGCACTCTCAACATCAGATAATTTCAAGGTAGCAGCAGAGGCACATAATGCAGTGTGAAATACATCCCATGACTCATTAAGAGTACTAAGCAAGAAAACGGGAGTGACATCCTCTGCAAAAGTGATATCATGCGAAATCAAGTTCTTGAGTATAGCATGAAACTGGCTCAAGTGAGTAGACATGGTCACATTCTCCTTCATGCACAAATCCATAATCTGCTTTAGCCAATACATCTGACTCGCTAGACTTTTCTTGTCATAGAGATTCTTGATTTTATCCCACAACTGCCATGCACTATGTTCTTTCTCAAATACATTGTAATGAACCTGTTATATGAGAGATAATACAATAGTGGACTTGCATAACTCATCAAGCTCAAACCATTCCTCATTTGGCATAGTTGCAGGCGGCTGCCCGCTCAACCTCAATGGTTTGATCTTCGATTTCTGCACCAATACCTGCCAAATCTGGCTCTTCCAATAAGATTAATTCGTACCATCAAGCTTAGTGATGTTGAAAATATCATGATCAGTGGACGAACTTGCCATAATGCAAGCTAGAAGACTGTAGACAGTTCAAAACTACTTGCTGTTTACTACAGAAAATGACCAAAAAATCACCAAAATCGAGAGAAAATGGCAAGAAAAGTGTAACCAAAGCTACTTTCCACCAAGTACTAGTGAAAGTACATCATTTTAGAATATTTCAACATGAAAAATCCATGTCATTCCGGAGTTATATACTTGCTGTAATAAATGACAGCAGGGTACTATGAGAGACAATTGCTGACCAAATCACTGCACGAAGTCAAAAAATGATAGCGAAGACATGACTAGCCATAAACGGGCATAAATCAGCACCAAACAATCATTAAGACCCTGAGAAAACACCCAAACATGTCACCAAAGCATCTGTTAGTGAGTAGGAATACCCCTAGCCAGTAGGGCAAAGTATACATAACAATGGCAAGACCTGACACCAGTAGGTGTATGCTCACTAGAGTGCAAAGCCCAAGCTCAGGTCAAAAGCAATTCCAAGATATCAGTGCATGAACCATGCAATATGTAAGTGTAAGAGATCCCAAAGTCTCAAGTATCTGAAAAAATGCTCAAATAGCATAAACCTCTCGCTCAATGTCGGTCAAGCATACAAGATGCTCCCACTGGCTCAAAAGATGGATAAACGAGGTCAATAGCTCAAGCAAACCAACTCAAAGTACCAAAGACAGGTAACCAAGACAATGCCTCAATAGCATCCAAGGTCGTAATGGAAAAAGCCAAGTCGTAACTGAAAAATCCAAGTCAATGTCCAACTACTCAAGGTAATACTCAAATGAATGTCGAGATGAGCTCAAACAACTGCCATCCACAGCCAAAGCATAAAGCATTCACCAAGACATCATAACCCGTACTGGGTAGCCTGGGCATAAACCATGTCATAGATGAAATGCCAGCTACAAATAAGTGACACTCAAACCCAAATCGAGCTCTAATCTCAGCTCAAAAGCATTCTGGAGCATAAACAAGACATGTGGCATAGTCCAAATACATCATGACATCATACCGAGTAGCCGGAAGCACCCCATGACCAATAGGCATAACCCAACTGTAGTATAAATAGCTTCATCCCTAAAGTTTCCAGCACCATATAACCTCTGTAAACTGAGCAAATTAGTGCTCAATCCAAGCTCAAATCCATAGGCAAACCATAGGCATACATTCCCATATGTATAGGTACCAACCGAGCATAATCGGGCATCAAATGCCAAGACCTATAAGCATAAAATTGAAGTAACAGGTAGCTGCCCTGTTTTGGACAGATCTGGGATTATTCAAAACAGTCAATGGCTGAGCTAAATCAGCTCCAAATTCTTCTCACATAAGAGGCATAACATCCACAAGTGATTCGGTATCAAACAGACATCAGTAGAAGCATCACATAAGCCATAGGCATACAAATATATGCTGTCTCAGACCTGAAATCAGTTGCAGAATATTTTGTCATCAAAATTTGGAAAATCCGACATCACCATTGTGTCTAAAGCATGCCAAAACCCCAACTTAGACTCTTACCTTGCCTGAATCAAGTTCTTAATGCTCGAGATAGGACAAAAAGAGTGATTTTTGTGCCGGATTTTGAAATAGGCGGGCCAAAGAAGGCCTACACCAAGCCTCAGCAAGCCTTGATAGGCTGAAAGCAAGATCTAGGTGAAGGAAGCTCCAAGAGGTGTGAGCTATGGCTGCCCACAACCTATGAAAACCTTGTTTACCTAGACCTCTGGACTGAGATAAATCTCTGAAATAATGAAGCAATACCTCAATGTCAATGCCCTGATAGTGCCTCAATAGGCCGGGAAGAAGCTCAGGAAGCCGGTGAGTGACGGGAGCTCAAGAGAATGAGCTATGGTTGCCGGGAAGGAGACCCAATGCGAGTGGGGAGTCAATGGGAAGCTAAGAATGCCATGAGCCAAGCTCAAGAGTCGGGAAGTCGTGCTCTGATACCAGTTGAAAGGTGAGAAGGATTGAAGCTTGCACTTGAGAGCTATGGCAGGAGAGCAAGAGCAAGAAAGAGAGAGACAATAAATGGGAACTCCAACGGTCACAATGTGTGACCGGGCCTTCCTTTATTCAAACTGTCAGTAAAAGAATAAAGAATAAAGTGATGATGATGGGCGGCCACCACCTGCAGTGTGCAGTGGCGGTGACTGTCAGTGTAGTAATACACAGGTAGCTAGGCGGAGGCGCCTTTACCCCCAATAGCATGCAGGAGTAACCTAAGATCACAATCTTATTCAAGTCCTAATGGGATATGATATCGATTAAATAAGAAGATACTTGAGTAGGAGGAATGAGACTTTCTTGGTGGTATCAAGCCTAGTGAACTAGTTTTGCTCCTTTTTTTCAAGGCACATTTTGAATGCTTGTGCCTACTTACTAACATTTGTAAGGTTTTTTTCAAATTATTCTATGGTCTAGTCTTCTTTTTTCTAACAAATTTCACTTTTTCTCCAAAGGTCCTGAGAAGTTTTGGTTTCCTTAAATTGGTCAAGAAATGCCTACTTGGTTGCTTCATATTCCATAATAACATGAGGATTTCTCAATTTGAGGGTTTTTTCATAATCTTCATATCAATTTCGACCCTCATCTAACAACTAAATTTTAAAATTTGGAGTTTTAAGGTTGAATTAGTGATTCGTAGGATGATGCATCCAAGCTTCAATTTTTCGAGGAATCACAAAGGATCCTCTCCTTTTTTGCCATAAAATTTGAGAAATGAACTAGCCATCAAAAAATAGTCTCAAGAAGAAATCTAACCACAAATCACACACAAAGGAAAAAAATTTGGTACTCGTCAATAATGGGGGCACCAAAAAATAGATGTTAAGTGAGCAATGATCGAAAACAAGTCTCTCTCACAACACGATAACAAGATGTTAAGGACTATACATTGGGGAATTTGACTTTCTTAATAGATGTTACACAATGAAAGTTCTCAACGTTTCACCACACAAACCCAAACAACCAAATATGCCTCTTGTAGCCTTAGATACTCCAAAAATCAAAACACAAGGTAGAGCATCAACAACATTAAAAAAATTGATTCCGGAAAAAACAATAACTTTGTACCTCTTTGAGATTGATACAACTCCTCGAGCTTCCAACATCAGAGTTTGCATGAGGTTGCTCAACACAAAGACTTTTTTGGGACCCTCAACTCTCTCACACAAGATAACAAATTGGATATCAAGGGAAAGGGGCCCCTTGCAGTTCACTCACTCCTCCTTTTATAGTATTTCCACACATTGGCCGGCTTTTTAAAAGTCTTGGGCTTTTAGCTTTAAATGTTTGAAATGTTTGAGAAGTATTCAAAATATTTAAAGCTTTTTATCTTTAAACTCTTTTGGATAAGTTTTTTTTTCTTTTCCATATATTTTTTTCACCATCCTTTGCACTCGTTTCATCAAATTTGTCAATCGTTCTTGTCTACGGAAAAAGAAAATGTGTGCGTATAGGAGTGGAGAGGCAAGACAAAACCGAAAATACATCCCATGCTCTTTATCATGTTTGATATTAATGTTACTTGTCAAGATTAAATGCAAAGCCCTCGTGCCGACCTTCCACTCATTGTAGCATCCATGATTGTCTCCTTATCTTGATTACTACACCACTACTCACACTCAAAATTGCGCTCTTGACCATTTTTCAATAGCCTCAGCCTCACAATTGGCATTCTCAAATGATTCTTGTTGTTGAACTGTTTTTTTTTTCTAGTTGAGCCATTGATTTTAGAGTTTCTTGTTAGTGCTCTTTAGATGCCTTAAGTTCCTCTTGTAACTGTGTATGTAGCTATTTTGAGCTTTCTTCAGTTTCCTTAAGCAATCTAGCAAATATTGCTTCTCTAGATCTCGAATCATTGATTTGTGAGTTCAAATCTTCTATCCCTAGTCCATTCAATATGAGCTTCTTTTTGGATTTTTTTGATTTTTCTTACAACTCTGAAACTTATTCTTTGGCTTTGCCTACTTTAAGTCTTGCTACTTTAATTCTAGGTCATGTGTTAAAAGTTCTGGCTCAGTGGATGAAAACAAAGCCTCAAGTTCTTGTTGCCATCTTACTAAATTTGTTGTCAAAGATGTTTCAATCTTAAGCTTTCTACTCTTAATCTCCATTCTTGTAGTCTTAACATAAATGAGCTTCTCTTTTAGTTGTCTGATCTCAAGACTCAAAGATGAGAGTAAGGCTTTTTGTTAAGGTGTTAAGTGATCAATAAGATCTTATACCCATTTCTACTATTTTCGTAGCCAAAATAGACTTCAACTGCTCAATGTATGTACGAGCATTCAACAAGAATTTTTTCTTTTTCTCCAAGGACTTTGTTAGGGAAGCCTCTTGTAAGCACTTCAAATGCCTTCAAAATTGCATTAAATGGTACTTCCTACCTCCCTGTCATATGTCCATTATCTTCATGAATTTCCATGTTAGTTTTAGGAGAGGAAAGAGATAGAGAAAATCCTTTACTCCTTCCATGTGATCTTCATCATCATGTTCTTCTTCCTCTTCCTTGATATTTTAATATTCTTATTCATCAACCCAATCTTCAAGTAAATAACAAATTCTCCTAGGTCTTCTCATCATAGCCCTACATTTGCTCTTTTATTGACAGTCTCTTTTTTGTGTCCTCCTTTGGTTTCATGCAATATGTCCTAGCAAAAATATGCCATTGAACATGAACTCCATGGTCAACCATTCATGACATTGAGAAGAAATGTAAATTTGAGTCCATGTGATGCAATCAAACTAGCAACGCTCCACACAAAAAGAATGGATGCACTAAAAAGATAGTTTCTAGCCTATCTACATGTGCCTGTGTGTCATGCAAATGCAAACACAATCCCTTCATTAGACTAAATCCTTAACCTTGTTAGATATGCTCAATGCCCCACCCTCACAAGGTGCCAACAATGATCCATGGTGCTCAAAGTTGTAAGGCCCCCATTATGAGGAGAAGTCGAATGTGAGCCCGGACATTGGTTGAGTCCTTACTTGTATATCAGATGAGGTCTATGTGACTAGAAGGTAAAAAGGTAACCATTGTGGGTCTAATCTTTGGGTTGGACTAAGTAGTTAAGCTGGTAGCAACTCGAGACACATTGCATCAAGTTTAGGGGTAAGGGAGTTAAAAGGGGCTAACTAGTGGAGGCTCATATGGTAGGTCAGTCATGCCGACCTAACCGCCTTCACGGGCTATAAAAGCTAAACCCCCTCATAGCCATCGATCATCTATATTTCACCCCGTCAGAGTTGTTCCAGCTAGCCTTAAGCGATCTTCTGTTTAGATCACCATGCCATCTTTGTATCAGTTGTTTAGAGCTAAAGAAATTTTCTAATTCTCCTCCTATATGTTGTGTACTCTCTATCTCTATCTCTTTCTCAGATTCTGTTCGCTGCGTCGTGTAATTTTTACAAACCTTAGCTCTCAATACTCAGTAAGGAAAAATGTTTTACTCCATTCCACCTAGCCATAATCTCACAATCTCTCAAGAAAATAATGGTCCTCATGATGTTGACCAAGAAAACAACCCATCTTACAACTGTCGACGTCCTTCATGACCCTCAACTCTCCCAATAGCCTTTCCCAATCAACCAATATCCCTAACTCGATTATGAATTTCCCAACTCTCCTGAGTGCAAGGAATAGTGCATGCTCAATGAAAGGTGCTCTTTGAAGTGCACGTGCAACTAAGATTTACTACATATAGCTGTAGTGGGCCTTATGTTGTGGTAGTGCTCAACTATGGTGCAAAATATGTATCAACCAAACCGACTCCATGGATGTTATTGATAAGATCAGGAGACCATTTCCAACTACAGTGCATCCAACAAGTGCAATATGAAGTGCTTGTGAACCCATAATCCCTGTGATATCCAAGATTATCGGCAAGAAAACATAAATGTTTCATGATGTTTGGCAGATTCCAACAAACATTAGCTCCAACTTGACTAAACAAATACTGATTCTCGACCAAGGCTATCAAGTTTTCATGCTCAAAACTCCAAATAAAATAACAAATATTTTTTGAGCTATAGAAACACAAAAAACCCAACTAGAAAACAATAAAACAAATTGTCACATAGACAAAAAAGCTAAAAAAGATCCATCCTATCTACAATTTTTCTAGGGGTTTTCAATTTTCAAAAAAACACTTGACATATTTAGCCCTCCCCCTAGTTTATAAACATTCATGTGTAGTAGTTACTTTTATAAAATGATGCAACATTTATGAGCCAATAAAAAATCAAAACTAACAATCTATTTCTAAATTATTCAAACTCATTAATAAAAAAATCAATGGTACATTTCTCTCACGCAATTCCTCAAAGGTAAACAAAAGCATCCATGAAAGTCTCATCAAAATCACCAAAGTTTTTAAGACAGTCCTCATCATCAAAGAGAAACACATCATCCTCCAAAATCTTCAAATCCCACCCATCTTCCCTAGGAGAAAAAATGTTACTTCTAGAGTCTCTAAATAAAATTTTGACCCCTTTTTTTGTTACTCAACTCTAACTCATCCACCATAGACTTATCTGTTTAATCATGAACAACTTCTCTAAAAGATACTATGCAAGGATCTCCCACCTCAATCTCCAAATCAAACACAACATCAAAAGTAGCCAACTTTGAACTCACAACAACCATAAGAACCAAATACATCAACACATGGGGTCATTCTAAGTCACCCAACCACACCACTTAAGTCATTAACAATACATGACTCCATCGAGTCTTTCACATACATTTAAAAAATTGAGTTTAGAAAAACAATCACTTTGTACCTCTTTGAGATTGATACAACTCCTCGAGCTTCCAACATCCAAATTTGCACGAGGTCGCTTAATACAAACTAGTCTCAAAGACTCATTTGGGATCCTCCAATCTCTGACACAATATAAGAAATTGGATATCAAGGGAAAGGGGCTCCTTCTTGCACGTCACTCATTCCTCCTTTTATAGTATTTCCACACGTTGGGCTTTTGAAAAGTCTTAGGCTTTTAGCTTTAAATGTTTGAAATGTTCGAGAAGGATTCGAAATCATTAGAGCTTTTTATCTTTAAACTCTTTTGGATAAGTTTTTTTGCTTTTCCATTCGTTTTTTCACCACCTTTTTCTCTCGTTTCACCAAATCGTCGATTACTCTTGTTCCTAAGAAATGAAAATGCTTGCACGCAGGAGTGGCGAGGCAAGACGGAACTAAATATACATGGCATATTGTTTATCATTTTCAACAATAATGTTACTTGTCAAGATCAAATGCGCAACCCTGGTGCCGACCTTCCACTCATTGTAGCATCCATGATTGTCTCCTTATCTAGAATACTACACCACTAACACTCAAAACTACACTCTTCACCATTTTTCAATAGCCTCAGCCTCACAATTTGGCATTCTCAAATGATTCTTGCTGCTGAGCTGATTTTTCTTCTAGTTGAGCCATTGATTTTAGAGTTTCTTGTTAGTGCTCTTTAGATGCCTTAAGCTCCTCTTGTAACTCCATATGTACCTATTTTGAGCTTTCTTCAATTTCCTTAAGCAATCTAGCAGATATTGCTTCTCTGGATCTTGAATCGTTGATTTGTGAATTAAAATCTTTTATCACTAGTCCATTGAAATAGAGCTTTGGTTTGTGGATTTTTTTAGTTTTTCTTGCAACTCTGAAACGTGTTCTTTGACTTTTCCTACTTTAAGTCTTGCTACTTTGATTCTAGGGCACGTGTCAAAATTTCTGGCTCAGTGGATGAAAGCTGAGCCTCAAGTTCTTGTTGCCATCTTACTAAATTTGTTGTCAAATATGTTTTGAGATTCAACTTTCTAGTCTTAATCTCCATTCTTGCAGTCTTAACATTAATGAGCTTCTCTTTCGGTTGTGTGATCTCAAGATTCAAAGATGAGAGCAATGCCTTTTCTTTAGGTGTTAAGTGATCAATAAGATCTTGTACCCATTTCTACTATTTTTGTAGCCAAAATAAACTCCAACTGCTCAAAGCATGTACGAGCGTTCAACAAGAAATTTTTCTTTTTCTCCAAGGACTTTGTTAGGGAAGCTTCTTGTAAGCACTTCAAATGCCTTTAAAATTGCATTTGGTACTTCCTACTCTCCCTTTCATATGTCCATTATCTTCATGAATTTCCACATTATTTTTAGGAGGAAAGAGATAGAGAAAAGCCTTTACTCCTTCCATGTGATCTTCATCATCATGTTCTTCTTCCTCTTCCTTGATATTTTAATATTCTTCCTCATCAATTCAAGCTTCAAGTAAATAACAAATTCTCATGGGTCTTCTCATCATAGCCCTACATTTGCTCTTTTATTGATAGTCTTTTTTCTGTGTCCTCCGATTTCATGCAATATGTCCTAGCAAAAATATGCCATTGAGCATGAACTCCACGGTCAACCATTCATGACGTTGAGAAGAAATGAAAATTTGAATCCATGTGATGCAATCAAACTAGCAACGCTTCACACAAAAAGAATGGATGCACTCAAAAGATAGTTCCTAGCCTATCTACATGTGCCCGTGCATCATGCAAATGTAAACACAATTCCTTCATTAGATTAAATCCTTAACCTTAGCTCTCAACACTTAATAAGGAAAAATGTTTTACTCCATTCGACCTAGCCATAATCTCACAATCTCTGAAGAAAATAATGATCCTCATAATGTTGACCAAGAAAACAACTCATCTCACAACTAACGACATCCTTCATGACCCTCAAACTCTCCCAACCACCTTTTCCACTGAATCGGAAATTCCTAACTCTTGTGCATGCAAGAAACAATGCATGCTCAATAAAAGATGATCTATCTAGTGCACATGCATCTAATATTTATTGCATATAATTGCAGCAAGTCTCATGCCATGCTAGTGCTCAACTATGGTGCAAAACATGTGTCAACCCAACCCATGGCATGGAAGTTATTGATGAGATTAGGAGATGACCCTCGAGTATAGTGCATCCAACAAGCGCAACGTGAAGTGTTGTGAACCCATAATCCCTATGATGTCCAAGAGTATCAGCAAGAAAACATGCCTCTTGCACGATTTTTGGCAGCTTCCAACAAACTTTAGCTCCAACATAACCAAAAAATAACAATCTCAAATAAGGCTATAAATTTTCCATGGTCAAAAATCCAAACAAAATAGCAAAAGAATATTCTAAGCTAGACAAATACATGAAATCCAACTGCAAAACAATAAAACAAACAGTTATGAAGACAACTCAGCTAATGAAACTACATCCTATCTACAAATTTTCCAGGGGTTTTTAGTTTTCAAAAAAACACTTGACAATGTGATTGTGTTTGTGTGATTACATAATAATAACATGTAATTATCTCAGTGATTTTACATTAATAACATTAGCCAAGGGGAATCTGCTATGTTAGTTAACCCAAATGAGTTTTTGTGTATCTCATTGTGCTTTTTTGGTAACTTAGCAAGCTTAAAACCTTGGAAAATCCATTATATAGAGAGGACCCTGAAATTTTTAGCTTTTGAGTGTGTATCTTGGACAATGTATCCTTCTTGGGTGAAGAACTCTCTTATGAGACAACTCCAAGAGTATCTCATGTATTGAGTGGATGATTATAAGGATCTTTTGATGAGCCAAATTCCAATTTTTGTATATGGATAAAAATATGGAACCAATGCATGTCCAAGTAAGATCAAGTCACTTGTTCTAGCAAGTGCAAGAGGTAATCATTGATTGCTTGGTAGTCTTGGTTCTTGGTCCTAGGTTCTTGTTTCTAAACAAACATTGGGACAATCACAAAGTGTTTTATATCTTGGGTATTTGGCCCTCTCATGGATCAGAGGTATCCTACATATGATGCATTGGGTTAGACAATAGCAATTAAACATGTGTGATATTTTTTTAATGGGCTTTTTAGGTTGGGCAATGGTAGTTCATGGTATAGTTATTATTTGATGCTACTTTGACTATGGTATCCTTAATTGAAAAAATTTAGTTCATTAATTTTTGCTTGTCATTAATTCAAATATATAATTTAGTGTTCTGCTTATTATTGAGATAAGTTATGTGCATAATTTTTGATTAATTAATTGTACAAAATATTATAATATAAATATACATATGAAATATATATGTTCTCAAGGGTTGAAAAAATCTAGACCTAAATCCATTGAGGATGAAGGAAAATAAAAAATAGATGGAAGAAAAAAATATTGAAACAAGAACTCTTGAATACACTATACAATACAAGAAATAAATAAATCCAATAAGAAATTGTATTACTCCTGAAAACTATGTACAATTGTAATAAATCCCTTCAAGATAAATATATTTTTTCTAAGATGAGAGCTTAGGCAAACTCTGTCTAAGGCATAGCTTAGCACTACTCTTATAGCCCGAAAGGAATTAGAATAGCAAATACAAAGGAAAATGTTTTGTCCTCCTCTACAGCACCATGCTTAGAGACTTTTAGAGATGTCCCAAAAATAACCTCTTATATAGATAGGCCTTTCTAGAGTAAAGAAATCTGTAAAGAGGTATAATCCCTTATCTTGTGCTTCATCCCTATTAATTAATGTAGTAGATCACTTGTTTATTCAACCAACCTTGTAATAATGGCTCAAATCTCTATATATAACCATTTATAGTAGTTCAAGCTTGCTTTCCACTATTGCTTTTCATGCTTTTACCTTCTAAACTCTTGCTCTTTTTTTTTCTTGTATTTTTTTTTTCTATGCCTGGCTCCAACAACTTCATAGTATAACTTTCACATACAAACTCAGAATAGGATCATCTGGGTACTGAAATATGGAAGTAAACAAACCTTGTCAACAAGTCAATGCAAGTAGAATTATGAAAATCCCTTTAAAATAGCCAAAAATATATTTTTAAATAAAAAATATAAATTTTAATATTTTTCAACTCACAAGAATTGCACCACTCAAAATAAATCCTTACACACTAGTAATGGTCTTTGATAATTTAATTTTGATCACTTATATATTTGACATATGAATTGGTAATTTATACTATGTCATCCACTAACTTACTCTTGATAGGTCACATAAATTACTAAATAACTCATCCCATAGGTACATATTAAAGTCATGTAACATCGACATCCATCCCCTCTAAATCTATACATCCTCTAGCATGTGCCACTTATTTTTCTATAGGTTCAAGATCTTCATCATCTTCCATAAGCTCTTTAAAATCTTTTTCTTTTTTAATGTCATGCTATAGTGTTTCAATATCCATCCCCTTTAAACCTATACATCCTTTGGCATGTACCACTTACTCTTCTATAGGTTAAACATGTCTTTTATGACCACTTAAAATGGTCGGATTTGCATATGCCACTTCCATTGGGATTGCATTCTTGCTTCAAAAAAATGACAAATTTTAGCATAATTTTGGTTTTTCTTTGCTCAAAATTCCACTCTCACTAGTGATCATGGGACAAGGCAACTCAGCCCATCGAACCCACAAACTAATCTACACACACATAAACCATAAAGATTAGATTCAAGTTTCTTTAAACAAAAATATGCAATATAGCATGACATAGATCTCACCCTACCCTCCTTGAAAAATTAAGGCATGAATTCCATAAGGGATAGGCTAACCATAATCTAACAAAGAGATCCAAAGATAGTTACTAACCAACTACTCCAACATAGATGGGATAAAAGAGCTATCAAAGAAGGCATCCTAAGTGGTGGTCTGACCCACCTACCTCACCTAGGACAACTAGACTAGGAACTCTTACTAGGTGAGTACTTCTATAGCCTAGTCCACTTGAATTCATATGATTTGTTTCATATTTTCACACTCTTTATTCTTCATGAATTACTACTTGAATGTATAAAAAGGAGGGACCTGAGCATATTGTGACCCAAGGAAAATAGGGCATTGATCTCAAGTCCAATCTCCATATCCAAGAACCTACCAAGTCCTCACGAGATGACATCAATTTTTTCTTTTTATTCTCACTCACTTTTATTTCCAGTCCAACTATCCTTATATTCTTTTTGGCTAGATGTTACTCCAGGAAGGGCAAAGCATTGGTAAAGTGTTAGCCCTGGGTCTACTAACTCATCCCCAAGAACCTACTAGCCCTTCACAAGGCAATGCCAATCTATCCATTTGAATTTTTTAAATCTCCTTATTTTCTTATTTTAGGGGTTAGACCCCCTTTTTTCACATTTTTATATTATATATATTTCAAATATATTTATCATTTTTCTCTTTAATTTATCAGGTATTCCTAGCTAACTCACAACTAGCAAGTATTTCTAGAGCCAACTCCCTAGCATGCTAGTAGGACAAGGTCACTAGGGCTACCCTCTAAGATAGCCCTTTGCATGCTTGACAATGTCTTCATAAGAGGCAAAAAATTGCTTAAATCTCCCCAGAATACCATATTAGAGAATTCGAAAATCTTCCAAGTTCCACTTTCAAATGAGGAGTAAAGATTTGACCAAGAGGCTAAATCTTAATCCCATATTTGAGAGTGGGACTTGGGGGATTGCTTATATAATATCTAGGGAAAATGTTACCTTCAAGTAAGGGGATAAGATTTGACCATGTGTATAAATATTAATCACATTAGTAATTTCCAAACATTGTCAAAATTTCTAAATTCCTAAATATATGGTTCCCAATATACCTAATCTAATCACGGGACTTTATGCCTTGACTATCCGTCTCCAACAAAAGAAAGAAAATTACCCAAGATACATACAACAAAATTATACTTAAGGGAAAAGACTCATAAAAGAAAGATATCACCTAGACTAGCCACAAAAAGCTTCCACACAAAACTTGCTCCCTCCAAGTTGGTGCGCAGATCGGTCGCTATATGCTCGCGTAGTGAATCCCGGAAGGTCCCCAAGAACAATGAACTCTACTTTTTGCACAAGTTACCAAGTAAAAAGCATGAACGACAAGAGCAAGAGACCAATTGGGTTCAATCTCCCCCCATGCCTTGTGTGAGAACTTCACAAAGCATGTATTTTATGTATATTTCTATCTTCATGCTCAATAATAGCCCAATTTACAAAAATATATCAAGCTTTTAGCTTTTGAGTTTGCTTTTACAAAAATAGGAATAAAGCTAATGGATGGTGCCCAAAGAGTCTGGCACGCCCAATACAATGTCCAAATAAAAATAACATATCCGTGCGCATAGGCGCATACAAAATAATAATAAATAATCGATGCCTCAATAGACATGACAAAATATAGGCGTGGCGCCTATCAAAATATAATCCATAGATCGAATACTCGCTAGACTCCAATGCTTTCCTCCGCCACTGCTGCTATCTCTACATATCAACTGAAGCATTCACAATCGTTAGTAAAATAATACAATTAAACCGACAAAAGTGAATACCTAGTAGTCTTCAGCTACATAAATAAATCAGCTGGTTAGAAATAAATCCTAACCTTAATTTATTACGAGTGCGCACTCTAAACTCATAAATGTTTATTAATTTAATACGCATTTTGCGGAATCACCCGCTATGGAATCACCCATGTACACACTAAATTAATAAAACGCCCGAAAAGGACAGGCGTCCCTATCAACTTCTCGCACAAAGAATCCACTTTGTGTATGAGCCCCACTAGTGCGCAGATCGGTCGTTGTATGCTCGCGTAGTGAATCCCGGAAGGTCCCCAAGAACAATGAACTCTACTTTTTGCACAAGTTACAAGGTAAAAAGCATGAACGACAAGAGCAAGAGACCAATTGGGTTCAATCTCCCCCCATGCCTTGTGTGAGCGCTTCACAAAGCATGTATTTTATGTATATTTCCATCTTCATGCTCAATAATAGCCCAATTTACAAAAATATATCAAGATTTTAGCTTTTGAGCTTGCTTTTACAAAAATAGGAATAAAGCTAATGGACGGTGCCCAAAGAGTCTGGCACGCCCAATACAATGTCCAAATAAAAATAACATATCCGTGCGCATAGGCGCATACAAAATAATAATAAATAATCGATGCCTCAATAGACATGGCAAAATATAGGCGTGGCGCCTATCAAAATATAATCCATAGATCGAATACTCGCTAGACTCCAATGCTTTCCTCCGCCACTGCTGCTATCTCTACACATCAACTGAAGCATTCACAATCGTTAGTAAAATAATACAATTAAACCGACAAAAGTGAATACCTAGCAATCTTCAGCTACATAAATAAATCAACTAGTTAGAAATAAATCCTAACCTTAATTTATTACGAGTGCGCACTCTAAACTCATAAACATTTATTAATTTAATATGCATTTTGCGGAATCACCCGCTATGGAATCACCCATGTACACACTAAATTAATAAAATGCCCGAAAAGGACAGGCGTCCCCATCAACTTCTCGCACAGAGAATCAACTTTGTGTATGAGCCCCGGTCATCAAAGTTTACGGAATCCACTGTGAAATATGCCTCCTGGCATCATACCTCCGGGGTGGGATAGCAATTGACCTCAATTGCTATTAGCTCAATGTGGAGCTAATAGAGTGGGGAAAGCATTTAAGTCTCTAGCGTGCATCCATTGTGCTTCCTGTACAGGATGGTTCTTAAATTTAACTAGATATCTAGAATATCTTCGGCGAGTTCTAGTGGTCATGAAGTCAGTGTCTATGATAGCTTTGGGTTCAAGTATTTCAGTCTCTTCTTCTAATAAAGGTGGGTTTTCATAAACAGGGTGTACAGGTAATTAGCCTCTAAATGGTCTCAATAAACTAATGTGAAATGTATTGTGAATTTTCCAATGAGATGGTAATTCTAACTTGAATGCATTGTCATTAATTTTATGAATGATCCTAAATGGTCCATAGAATCTGGGGGCTAATTTGACAACTGGATGTCTATCTACACTTTGCAGTCTACGTTTTTCTATTCTCAGCCAAACATAATCATCAACTTTGAAATTCATTGCTTGTCTTTTCTTGTTGGCTTGTTTGGTATATGATTGCTGGGCTTTAGCAATCATATCTTTAACTTCATCAAATATACTATTATGCATACTAGCAATATCATCAGCACTATGAATTCTGTCAGACAAAGATGCAACAGGTGTAGATAATCTATATCCATAAATGACTTCAAACGGTGCTTTCTTTGTAGATGTGTGTGGTGTATCGTTATATGCAAACTGTAATAAATGCAAATAAGTGTCCCATGTCTGAGGTTTAGAGATAGTATATGCACGTAAAAGATCTAGAATGGTGCTGTTTGTGGCTTCTGTTTGTCCATTAGTTTCTGGATGAAATGCAAATGAGAAATCAATCTTTGTGCCTAGGTTAGCAAATAGAGTAATCCAAAAGTTGTTACAAAATCTAGAATCACGATCTGAAATAATAACTTTTGGCAATCCATGGTTAGTAAAAACAGTTTTCAAAAACAATTGTGCTGCTTGTGATGCTGTTAAATTTTTCTTACATGGAATGAAATATGCTTGTTTACTAAATCTATCTACAACTGTCCAAATCATATCATGGTTAGATTTAGTATTTGGTAAACCAGTAATGAAATCCATAGAAATTTGTTCCTAAGGTTTAGATGGAATAGACAAAGGCATAAGTAATCCATACTGTTTACCATGATGTCTCTTAACTCTTTGACAAATCAAACATTCAGAAACAAAGTTAGATACATCAACATCCATATGCGGCCAATAAAAATCTTCAGTTAACATACGTAAGGTAGATATGATACCTCTATGACCTTGGTATGGAGGACAATGAATTTCATTTCTCTTTTCATAAAACATAAATCCATCATTATATGACAATGAATCAACAGGAATGAAATTATTTTGAACTAATTTATTCCAATCAGAATGAAAAGTAATATCCTGGTGATATGTATCTTTCATAGCAATCAAAGAATCAAAAGATATGACAGAAATATTATGAATGGCAGGTCTTCTACTCAATGCATCAGCCACTACATTTTCTTTTCTAGGTTGGTATTGAATGATAGGATGAAAACTTTGAATAAAGGAAGCCCATTTGATATGACGGTCAGAGATTTGGGGTTGGCTAAGTAAATGTCTAATACTTTGCTGATCGGTCTTAATCATAAATTCTGAACCCATTAGGTAGTGTTTCCACTGTCTTAATGCTTGTACAACTGCTAATAGTTCTTTGTCATATGTGGAATATTTCAGCTCAGAGGGTTTCAGCTTACAACTAGAATATGCTATAGGATGATTGTCTTGCATAAGTACGGCTCCTATTTCTGATCCACTAGCATCGGTCACTACTAGAAAGAATGATCTATTAAAGTCAGGCAACTGTAGAACAGGGGCATTGGTTAATGCATGTTTCAGTAAGTCAAAGGATTTCTGTTGATTTTCGGTCCATTGATAAACAATTCCTTTCTTCAGAAGTTTGGTTAATGGTAAAGCAAGTAATGAAAAATTACGTACAAACTTCCTATAGAAACTAGCAAGACCAAGGAATGAGCATAACTCATGCACGTTTTTAGGGACATGCCAATTCAATATTGCATCAATTTTCTTAGGATCAACTTTAATTCCATCAGATGATACAATATGACCTAAATACTCAATTTTCGTTTTAAAAAATTCACTCTTTTCAGGATTTGCATACAGTTGATTTTCTTTCAATAACTGAAAAACCAATGACAAATGCTCATAATGTTCTTTCTCATTTTGACTAAACACCAAAATATCATCAAAGAAAACAATTACACAATATTGATATTTCAAAAAGATACGGTTCATGATTCTACTAAAGGTAGCAGGTGCATTAGTCAATCCAAATGGCATGACTAAAAATTCGTAATGACCAAACTGTGTTCTAAATGCAGTCTTGAATATGACAGACTTATCTAGTCTCACCTGATGATAACCAGACTTAAGGTCTATTTTACTAAATATAGTAGATCCTTGCAGTTTGTCCATAAGGTCATCAACTCTAGGAATAGGGTATCTATTCTTTACAGTGATCTTATTTAAAGCTCGATAGTCAATGCACATACGATAAGTATTATTCTTTTTCTTGACTAACAGTACAAGTGCACCGAATGGAGAACTGCTAGGTCTAATCAATCCTCTATTCAATAATTCCTCAACTTGACTCTGGATTTCTTTTTGCTCTATCTGGTTATGCCTATATGGTGCTTTGCAAGGTGGTTGTGTGCCAGGGATCAAATCTATCTTATGGTCTTCTGGACGTAAAGGAGATAAACCTGGTGGTAGGTCTTCTGCAAAACAGTCCTTAAAATATGCAAGAAATACTTTATGCCTAGGGTGCATATGATTTTCTTTTACTTGTAGTTCATTCACCCAAATGATATAGGATTTACTACTCTTGCGTAATGCACGTTTAGCTTGAGTATGCGAAAGCAGTGAAAAAACATTAGATACATGCATACCATATAATATAATAGATTTTCCTTGAAAATTAATATTCATTGTGTGTGTGGAATAATCTATATCTGGGTTATGCTGGTGTCGCCAAGGCATACCTAAAATAATGTCACTCGACTGTAATGGAACAACTAAGAAATTTCTTCTTTCAGTGAATTGGCCAATTTGAATCTCTAAGTCTTGCACTTCCTGTGTACCATTATACCTAGTGCCTAAAAATGCAGCTTTTATGCGATAATGCATAGGTACAGTCTGTAATTTCAATTCTTTTACTAATTTTGCTGAAATAAAATCATGAGTACTACCGTCATCATGCAAAATAGTCCTTTCCTTTCCATGCACCAAACATTTCATAGTCAATAATGAATGTGGAGTAGGCATACCTGGTAAAGTATCGGAAGTAGTAGTAGTGTCATCCTCATCTTCAGTGAAGTCAGGCATATCTTCATGTTCGTCTTCATCCATGGCTCCAAGGTAGTTGATATGAGCTGGTGGCTTCTTTGAATGACAATTTGCTGCTAGATGTCCAGGCTGGTGGCATTTATAGCATACTATTGGCTTGGCTTTGGTTACATTGTTTGCAATGGCGGGAAGTCTAGGTACATTAGGATTTGGCTGTGGAATAGGCTTAGGATTTTGATTTACATTGGATGGTAATGCAGGTGGTTTTGCCCAATTTTTGCGGAAAGATGATGAAGAGAAACGACTTGGATTAAATCTTCTAAAATTGGAATTGAATTGTTTAGATCCATAGTTACCATTGGCTTGGAATTGCTGTGGTCGTCTGTCTCTACCTCTTAGCTTATCTTCAATGTCGTGAGCTAGTGAAATAGCGTCTTCAAGGGTAGCAGGCTTGAACATGTTAACTTCAGCGTAGTAATGCCCAAGGAGTCCATACATATACTTGCGCTTATGTGTCGCCTCTGGTACGTCTTCAAGCATGCGTAGCTGGAGGAGTGCATTCCAAAAACGCTCTGTATATTGAGGTATAGGCTCACGATCCCGTTGTTGGAGAAGATCCCATTGCTTAATAGTTTTCTCATGAAATTGCGGTGGAAGGAAATTCTGCATGAACTTCTTCTTGAAATCTTCCCAAGTAGCAGGACATTCTATGCTCTTGCGTACTACAGTCCACCAAAGTGATGCTCTGTCTACCAAATGATTAGTAACACACTTGATTTTATCTTTTTTTGCATAGGTTTCTTCATGGAAATAGTCATCAAACTGACTAATAAATGCTATAACAGTTTTTCCTTCTCGTATGCCATTGAAAGTACGAAATTTGAAACTTCGTTTACTTATCTTTGATTCCTTGCGAATGGTTTGAGCTTCAAGAGTGGCGTCGATAGTACGTCGAATCAGATCTTCAACTTGAGGTTCTTCTTTGTCGGTAGACGCTCTTTGTAATTTTGCCAGTTGCGCTTGCAATGCTTGTCTAGCCCTTCGTTCTTCTTCCAATTGCATCATGATTAAGTCCAGCTTTTGCTGCATCGTAGGCTCAGGTAGGTCGCCTTCAGCCATAAGATCATCCATATGTGGTTCCGTCATCCTGTAAAACTCAAAAGACCTTTCTCACTCAAAATCAGGTTAGCGGGATGAGCGTAGCTCAGGTTCGGGGTTACAAGGCTTATGTGTTTTGGGATATATCTTTCTCAATCTTCAGAAATTCTACGATTTTTCCTTCTTCGTATGCTGAAAATGCTTCAGCAAACTTGCGTATGGGTAGAGTACCTTCCAACGAACAACTTTGCAGTTCGGAGTTTCTGCGCACGAACAATCCTTCTAGGAGTTTTGAGCATAAGTCAGTTCAGACTCCAGTTGACTAGTCTGACTTGCAGAGTTGCAGACTTATGTGACTTGCAGCATTGCAGACTTGCAGAACTTAGCCGACTTAATGAACTTGTAGAACTTGATCACAGATTACTTGCAAAACTTGACTTCTGTGGTGTGTGGCCTGGAGTTGTTGACTTGCAGGGTTGATTTATCTTAAGTAGACTAAGCTTAATTGCTTAAGCTTAGTGGGGGGGGCTTATCAGAAAATGGCGAATTTCGTGGGGGGGGCCGTTTTTTTTTTCGCCGCGCGAAAAAATCGGAGGTCCTCAGAGACCTCACGATTTTAAAAAAAATTGAAGCTTAAGCTTATATTCTCTAAGCTTTGAAGCTTAAGTCTTGAAAGATATGGATTTGAGGACTTATCTCTCTGATTAACCACGACTTATTGATGGAGATGTAGGAGTGGTCCTCTGCCTGTATAGCCCGGTCCTTCGCGATCTGATGACAGAAACAGGGGTTCTTGATCGCCAGAAGTCTCCCTGTATCGACGGTTCACGACGAGATTGACCGTAGAGCCCGATCGTTCCAGGAGCTCCGCCTTCTCATGAGATGGATAGCGATTGGAAGCTCTTGATCTCAGCTCCACTCTGATACCACTGGTGCGCAGATCGGTCGCTGTATGCTCGCGTAGTGAATCCCGGGAGGTCCCCAAGAACAATGAACTCTACTTTTTGCACAAGTTACAAGGTAAAAAGTATGAACGATAAGAGCAAGAGACCAATTGGGTTCAATCTCCCCCCATGCCTTGTGTGAGCGCTTCACAAAGCATGTATTTTATGTATATTTCCATCTTCATGCTCAATAATAGCCCAATTTACAAAAATATATCAAGCTTTTAGCTTTTGAGTTTGCTTTTACAAAAATAGGAATAAAGCTAATGGACGGTGCCCAAAGAGTCTGGCACGCCCAATACAATGTCCAAATAAAAATAGCATATCCGTGCGCATAGGCGCATACAAAATAATAATAAATAATCGATGCCTCAATAGACATGAAAAAATATAGGCGTGGCGCCTATCAAAATATAATCCATAGATCGAATACTCGCTAGACTCCAATGCTTTCCTCCGCCACTGCTGCTATCTCTACACATCAACTGAAGCATTCACAATCGTTAGTAAAATAATACAATTAAACTGACAAAAGTGAATACCTAGCAGTCTTCAGCTACATAAATAAATCAACTGGTTAGAAATAAATCCTAACCTTAATTTATTACGAGTGCACACTCTAAACTCATAAACGTTTATTAATTTAATATGCATTTTGCGGAATCACCCGCTATGGAATCACCCATGTACACACTAAATTAATAAAACGCCCGAAAAGGACAGGCGTCCCCATCAACTTCTCGCACAAAGAATCCACTTTGTGTATGAGCCCCGGTCATCAAAGTTTACGGAATCCACCGTGAAATATGCCTCTTGGCATCACAAGTACTCCTTCAAACCTATGTGATGCAACACTAAAACAAGGAACCATTAAATGCACTTACACCAAATAGACACATGGCCCTCTTAGCCTAATGAGATAAAATATTATATCCAAAGAAATCAGCCCTCTTGTGTTGAGATTTCTTCAATCACACCTACTTAGCCTCTTTGTATGGAGTAGTATGGGCTCAGGACTAGAATCCCATATGCACAGTAGGAGAAGTGCTACCATCTAGTTTCCCATAAAGCATTGTACTTGATGTCTTTTCTAATGAAATGTCATAGTACTTTTGTCCTTTAGTAAAGTCTTTGTGTCATTGTCAGTCTATACAAAAGATTGTGTTTATGAGTCTAAGCTTCCATCTTGGAACCTAATTTACTTGTGTAACAGTCAGTCATGTTAGTGTCTTCATGAACTCACTCTTTCTATTCCAACCTCCATAGCTTCCGCCTCAAGCCATGTCCTAGATCCATGTTTTTACATCTTGTCCTATCAAAATATAGCCATAAGACAAAATATTTAGCAACCTACAGGTGAAAACAAACCCTTTCTCCCCATATAAACCCTATGAAAGCATAAAAATAGACCAACGGGATGGGCTGCTCCGGCCCTATACTAAATGTATCAAATTGTTAGCTAAGCCCCTTGCAAAAATGGCAAGGGGAGTTTGATGAATATACCATTGAATGATTCAATGCATCCATGAAAGAATGGGAAAATGGTCAATTGCTACATGGCTCATAACCCATACTAACCATCGTCAGCCAAAACATGACATGTCAACAAAAGCAATCCCCATAGTAGCCATAAGTTGATATTAGTAGACAACTATAAAAGCTGGACCTCAAGACCATAGTTGAAAAAGTTAGCTTCAACAAAGATATACTTAGCCAAGGAGTCTACAAAGACATTCCACTAATGACAAATCAGTTGGCAAGTCACTATCTCAAAGATCTCAAGGGTATCCAAGGTAGCACAATAATACATCCTTAGAATGGGATCCCTTACACTATAGGTCCCACTCAATTGGTTGATCATGAGCTACAAGTCTCCTTTTACTAATAATTGATGAATATCACCATGTTCTAGCTAGATTTGGCTCCATTAGCAAAGCCCTACATTCCATTCCATCATGTTATTAGTAAATGTGGTGCCTAAATACACTCCCATTTTTAAAACCACTTGATGATGGGGGTATTTTATGAAAACCCCTACACTTGCATGCTTAGTAGGTCCTCGAGAATCTCTAACAAAATATAATATATAAGCCAAGGCTTCATTGAAGTAACCAACCGTAACAATCAACCTACTCATACTTATGATAGTCAAACTCTAACCCAGAGAGGGGATGTAAGACAATGTGATAATCCTTACTCCACCAAATCAATTTGTCTCTATGGTAACACTACTCTAAATATGGATGCTCAAGATAATTTATTATTTTTCCTATCCAATCGTCTTGGTACCCTATGTGATTTTAAGTTGAATCTTAAAGGATCTGCAAAGGCTCCAAGTCAACCTTTACCCCTACACAAAATAAAGCTTTATTGAAGTTTACTTTAGTTTTGATTTCTCACCCTTGAAAATTCGTAAAAGGATTGTAAAGCCAATCTTTCCTATATGAACAATCTTATAAGGGCCATCCCACTTGGGTTCTAACTTTCTTGGAAATAGCTCACGATAGGCATCATAATATACGACCAATTAACCCTTGGGAAATTCATATTTCGTAGCACAAAGATCATGAAGTACTTTCATCCACTTCTTCCCTACTTCTTGGTTAACAAGGCTTCTAATCTAATCTTATCAAGACGTGCAAGGAAAATGAACCTTTCTTGCAATGCTTCCTCTTCACCCAAAGAATGGGTTAGAGAAAACCGTACTATAAGCAGCTCAATCTCTAAAGGTAAAACACACTTGTATGCCTATACTACTTTGAAAGGGGTGTCGCTAGTAGCTCTTTAAATATTGTATCATAACCCTAAACATACACATACAATATTTTATCCCCCCAATCACATTTACCTTAATATACAATCTTAGATAAAATCTCCACAAGCTGCTTATTGGCACTCTTTACTTGCCCATTCGATTAGGGGTTGTAAGATGTGGTCTTATTGTGTTTAATCTCTACAGCTTCCATCACTTTATTCCAAAAATTGTATCCCATCATCAAACAGAAGCTATTTAGGTAGACTAAAATGTCAAACAATTTTCTCCAAAATGAAACTAGGTGTCTCCTTGGCATTATCCTTCATTGTAGTGCGGGCTTCAGACCACTTCATAAAATAGTGTATTGCCACAATGATATAACACTTTCGTGTAGTAGATGAAGGATGCACAAGTCCAAAAAATCAATGCCTCACTTCTCAAAGGGCAAGGTCACCAAAATAGGGCTTAGTAGTCTCTTATGATATGATTTTTCCTAGCATCACGTCTCTAACTGATATCAAAATGCTTAACATATGCAAAAGCATCCTTAAAAATTTTCGACTACCAATACCTACCACCTAAAGCTTTTTGGGTAGTAAGGTGTCTAGCAAAATGATCCCCACATGCTGAATCATCGTATTCCTCTAAAATGAATGGCACCGCATTAGGCACCACGCAATGATGATACATCTTATAGACTCCCCTTTTGTACAAGACACCACATATAATGGAAAAACCTTGGGGAAGCTACTATATGTATATCCTCTACATCACATGCGTTCATAGCCTATTTATAAATATCCTTATTTGTGAATTTTTCCTGAATAAAGCATAACCCTTTTCTATTCAATCTGTAAATAGCCCCTTTATATTACACCCTTGTATATGGAAAAAATGGCATTTAAAAAATACCTTATTTTGGACCCACGTGATGCACACATATATTCATGAGTAACTTACCTGAGGGTAAAGCAAAGTGGTTGTTGCTTAATCTTTCTCTTTTCAAATTTAGATAGAGTTTCCACCGACTTGCCCATGGATAGATAAAGCATAGTAGATGTATATCATGATAGGATTGAGGCTATATCAATCTTGTGTAGATCCTCATGATCACTAATATCATCCCACTCTTCCTTAAGCTCACCAAAATCTACTAAACATTCACAATTTTCTACAATTTTGGCGGCTTGCTTTGAATCTCACAGTCAAACTCTTGCAAAAAGATTAATCACTTGGCTAGGCAATAAGGGGACTGAAGCTTATTCAATAATAAGCTTAGACTCTCGTCCTTAGTAAAAAACAAAACCTTCTCATAAAGAATGCAATGTCTAAAAATCTTTGTGGTGAACACCATAGCCAAATATACTCTTTCTAAATAACTATGGCAAACCTTTGAAATGCCTAGTTTTTGGCTTCCAAGAGTGAATAGATGATAAAGCTACAGCTACAAAAACTGGGATAGGCAACAATTGATACTATACCTTGTTGAAATCATAAAGATATAGAAAACCTCGCCCCTTTTTGGAGCTTTTAGCACTAGAATTTTAGATAATTCCATCTTAACATCCTCAAATGCCACTGCACACAGTTCACTCCATTAGAAAACATGGCTGTGCACTAGGAGATTCCTCAAAGATATGATAATGAGCACTTGATCAATACATTAATGAATTAACAATAAGAGCCCACATCAACATTTTGAACATCGTTAGTGCTGTTGGATGGGCTCGTGACCACGATTACTACTACTTTCCTAGGATCAGTGGCAATGCTAGCCACACTTGTAACACATAGCCCAACAATAAGCTGTAAGAAACCCCGAATACACACTTTCAAAGATTTAACATTGTGCAATACTCACAACAATGCTCAAAGAACTTACCTAGAATATCGAGTTTTCTATCACTTATTGTGGTAGCTACCCCAAATCATCTATAAAAACCTTAAATCCTCTAGGAAAAGTATTGGCAAATATATTGTTATCAGTTCTTTGCGAAGATCTAGGAGCATTGCATAAATGAAAAGTGATGATATGGTATGCAAAAGCACTAAAGACTGTAATGAACATCATTTTTAACTTATCCTCCTCAGTTATGGCCATCTGATTATTGCTTGCAAAGTAATCCATGAAGGAGTACATTTCTAGCCCTACCAACTAATCTTAAATCTAGCCAATAAAGTGTAGAGGGTAGTAGTCCTTTATTGTATTCTGGTTCAACTCCTTAAAATCTATGCATAGGTGGATTCTATTGTTCTTCTTCTTCCTTATCACAATCGATGAGCACCATTCAATGTTTTCAACAATAAATATCTGACTTGCCTTGCTCAAATGCATCAATTCCTCAAAAAGAGGCTCTTTCATCTCAAAAGGAATTCATCTAACCTTCTGCCTTACTAGCTCACTATCTTCTTTCAATTAGATTGTGTGCACAACAAGAGAAGGGGAAACCCCCTTCAATTCATCATTGCACCATGCAAACATATCCCTAAACTTCTATAGGAGCGATATATAGTTTGCACACTCATCATCAAAGAATATAGTATCGAGTTTGATTGGACATGGATCATTAGGAGTTCCAAGATCCCACTCTATTACATCAGTATTGCGTATCCAATCTTTTGCACCTATATTAGCTCATTCAAACACATGATAGACCTTGTTTGTTTTGGAACCCTCATCAAAATTAGTAGATCTCAAAGTTTTAGTGCCACATCTGCCCTCAAGTGCCTCCCATTATGTAGTGCGAGGTAGTTCCCTTCTATTTAATGGGCGATTAGGGGAAACATCCAAAATCATTCTCCTTGACATATGACCAAAGATCAA